>NC_134831.1:47596686-47832402 GCF_004210375.1 Tachypleus tridentatus | reverse complement strand
GGGCACCTATATATATGTCATAAAAACATAAAGTGGTATGTCTAAACAAAAACTAGCAGATGTATTTAATTATAAATTTAATTTATTGTTTTGTTTCATTGTGTGTTGTTTTAGTTTGACTAATTTACACTGTAAGTTGTGGCTTACCCGTGTGGTTATGCATACGTATTTGTTTGATCTACAATTTACATAGTGGAAACTTAATGGGCTTTAAACTATGACTTGTACAAGACGACTCTCGATTGACCTTTAGAAAAACTAACTAATGTATCACTGTTATTATGTTTACACGGGCCAAAACAAATTTCTACAGAGTTCAAAGTTTATTAACGTATTCCTGGAGCTCTAGACACGTCGCTTCACGTTTTTCTTTTTAATATTACGTAAGGCATAATCAGTTTAACTTATAAATTAATTATATGATGTTTTTTTCGTATTAGACCAAATATTTAAGTTGTAGCTATGTATCAACCAAACATTAACTAAAGTTGTAAGTCTAACTAAAAACAAACAGTAGATTATTTATTGAATTCGTAATAATAAAGAATGTGTTTGAATCAGTAAACATTAATATTTTGTTTCATATCATTTCACAATTTGTACAGCATACTTTAAATCTTACTTATTTATTAATTTAATTGCAGGCTAGTCCTGAAGATGACACATATTCCATATTAACACAAAACAAAACTTTGGAATATTAAACTTTATCAGAAAATCACTCTTGTTACAACTAAATACAGTAACACAATATTAATAAATATTGATAAATTGATAAATATTTTTTTATAAGCACGACATTCTGTTAATCAAATTACGATCATTTACCCAAACTTTTCATGTTTTCTATGATAGAAATAAATGTGTGTGATGTGTGTTTTCTTATAGCAAAGCCACATTGGGCTATCTGCTGTATCCAGGTGAAACAAACCCCTGATTTTATAGTTGTAACTCCGAAGACTTAACGCTATCCCAGCGGGGTACTAGAAATAAATAAAAGAAAAGAAAAAATACAGCACTTATCAGTTTTATATTAATATAATTGTTTTAACGATGCAATAGAACATTATAATTTCAATGGTTTTTCAGTATATTGTTTTGCTTTACGTATGTAGTATGAAGCACAGTCTCTTTACTAAATTATATGTGTTTACAAACTTTCTTCAAAAGACACTAGATAGGTTACATTACGAGGCTGTAGGTTACACAACTTGTCATTCTGCTTGCGGATAGAGCATTAGGCAGGTACAAAGGGCCCTGGTCCATGAGAAGTTGTTTTCTATTTATAATTGAACATGAAACGTAAGCTCTATAAAAAATGAATTTTGTCCAATTTCTTTCATTAGAGCTCAAGCCCAGCAGAAAGTGGCAAAATTTGTTTGCAAAGTTTCTATCTATCATTTCAATATTTACCTTATTTCTATAAATATTGTGGTTTTGGGGTGAAGTTCATCTCCTGTGCAATAAATTTACGCACCACTGATGATCTTATGATTGAACATGAAGAAAGTAAATGTGTCTCCCAACGTTTGGCATGTCAAAGTCGCCATTTGAATTTATCAATTTTTTTATATTGTAAAGAATTTATTTCGTCAAGGTTAGGGAAATGTGTAGTATAAGTTGAGTTCTCTATGCGTTACTACGTTACAAAATGTCAGAAAAAAATCTCACGTGAATGTTTTAAGGACGCAAATGTTTCCTACTCATATACAATATTTTGGAAAAGCTTACCAAGACGCAACACATCAATCCATTCATTATGTTCTTCTTGATTTGAAACGCCAATTCCAGAACAAATGTTTCTTAGGACATAACTGTTTCCTGAATGATAAAATTGAAGTGTATGTACCTTTATATGATAAAACTGAAACTTCATCAAAATGAGTAAATATGGTTATGATAAAACTAAAAGGATGTTATATAATTTACACTCGAAACCGTCGGTACTTGATGAAACTTCATAATTACAAAATTGAGAGAAAGCGAGACAATTGTACTCTTTGATAGATTGTTTAGACAGAGTATTCATCTTCAGGTCTGAAAGGCGATAGACTTTCAAAACGTCGTCTTCTACACTTGTGTCTCCACAACAGACATTTGCCGTCCATTCTGCAAAGTTTCATCAAGACAACTGTACCTTTCACAAATACGTAATTTATTCATAACAATGAATATTTCTGTCCGGCACAATCATATCTTCATAATATTAAAGCAAAAACTGGCAAACGATATGGAACCAACATAAAGAATGGAGAAGACTTTTCTGCTTCTATTATAACGTTTTTTATTCTATATTTTCAAAAGTCAATGTATTTTTGATCGATAAATTCACTTTTTCCTTTCAAAAGTTTTTTATGTATATAAAGCCTGCATTTAAATCGTACTGCGTTATGGTGTGAAAGTTAAAAAAGTAATTTAACTTAGCATATTTGAGTAATAGACATGGGAGGTAATTTTGACTTTAATGTTGTCGATAGTGTTGGAATATAAGATCGATACAAAAAACACATGATAATGGGAAGTGTCGAAAAAGGTTTTTCGAAATCAATAACTGACAAATGAAAGCATATATAATATTGATATAATTTTATCAGTCACACGTATGAATTTTGTACAAGCTATAATTTCACCTTATTCTGTTTTCTTCCTTAACTTTTCCAAAACTACTCTTAGAGAGTATTAAAAACATCTCAGTGAGGGGTTAGTAACCCAATTTATATGATTTTATTAAGTTTTCATGAATTTTATCAGTTTTATTATTGTTTTTTTTTTAACATACAGCATCGTTTTTCGTTGTTTGTTTTCTTTCTCCCAAACGTTTTAACTAATCATGGTACTTGAAATTTATTTCTAGGTTTAAGCTTTGTTGTAGACCGTTTACTATGAAACTTGAGCTGATCCGTTTTGAGTGCTTTATCTTATTTTGAAATTTGAACCGTAATTTTAATGTCACCTTGACGTATTAGAAACATCAATGAATTTGTGATATAGTCATGATGTAGAGAATAAACTAAAATTGTTAAAAAAAAAGATTTAAGTAGGAGTTTGATATAGTTTTAATAAATTTATATAAGTCATAAACTCTGATGTAATGCTATTCTTTTACACTGATTAAAATGTAATATATATATATATAAGCCAGTTGTAATTTTGTGTACAAATTATGAGCCATTTTTAAGTTTGCGCTGTTGTTACCGATTTTTGAGAGTATGCTTGAAAATTATTTTTGTTCTCTTACATGATGAAGGGGGGAACTTGATGAACAAAACTCGCTGTAGTTACAGAATATACATTGTTAATGAACTTTATGATTTTTTTGAATTTGAAGAACTAGCTAAACATCCTTATCAGCTCATACAAATCCTAAGATAAGATGACCCAAATATTTAATTTTTTTTCACGAGTGATAACGTTAAAGAAGAATCAGTCTAAACTCTAACAAACTTCAAATATTTTTATAGCAGTACTTTCATACAGAAAATGTCAATATTATTGTTTTCTGTTAGGTCAGCTTATAATGCTAAAAACAGGGTTTCGATACTCACGATGGCTACAGCATAGATAACATATTTTGTAGCTTTGCGTTTAGCAACAATCAAACGTAAACCATCCGTGTACTTCAACGCCACCTATAGAACATAGCGGCAATATACTATAATACTAGCAATTGTCTTCCTCACACGAATAATAAAGCTGCTTGTTATCTGAATATGTTATCAGGTACGAAATATAGCAAGTTGAATGAGAGGTGTAACAAGGTTAGGTACAACGTGGTACCACCACCATATTATTCCTAGTATCTGGATGCTTCTTGAGACAAATGTGGTATCACGAGTAGTTGAAATATTTAAAATAATCTATTCTGATAATTAATTATTTGACCTTCTTTGTTTCTTTTGTTTGTGAAAGAACAATAAGAGCATATTTAAAGGATGATGACAGTGCACTTTCGATTGTGTAATATCGTGTGATTCTTTGTTCTTGTTATTATCACTAAAAGTGACTTGCATGCGCAGTGTTTTAGAAATATATAAATCCAAGTATACGTATTATGCTCTTTATTAAGCGTCCATTTTCACAATATGCTATTTCTTAAAAAAATAAAGAATGGGTTAAAACTTTAGAAATATATTTAACTAAAACAAGGGTAAGATCTATTATATGTGTGGTGTTTGGGGATGTCTATAGCTGCATATTCTTGAAATCCCATACAAAAAGACGTACTTTAAAACGTGATGAGTTTATTTGTTTGTTTGCTTTTGAATTTCGCGCAAAGTCACTATCTGCGCTAGCCGTCCCTAATTTAGTAATGTAAGACTAGAGGGAAGGCAGCTCGTCATCACCACCCACCGCCAACTCTTGGGCTACTCTTTTACCAACGAATAGTGGGATTAATCATAACATTATAACACCCCCACAGCTGAACGCGCGAGCATGTTTGGTGTGACGAGGATTCGAACTCGCGACCCTCGGATAACGAGTCGAGTGTCTCAACCAACTGCCCATGCCGGGCCACGTGGTGAGTAAAACACGTCTCAAAATGGCATATAATGTACATTCCAGGGTCATACACTTGTTTTTTTCGATTTGCTTTCATCGTGGTTACAAATAACGAGTGGAATTCCCTGAAATCTGTATAACTCGATAACAAGTGGTGAATCGAATGATAGATTAGTGTTAGCCTTTGTTGTTTAGTACTTTAAATCACTTGTTAGGTAAATAATTCATAAGAATAAATTAATAACATGAATGAGGCATACTCCTCAAATCCCATATGAAAATAAACAACCCAAAACCAAAGATAAAGTAATGATCTGTTCAGTGCCTGTAATCTGAATTCAAAATTACTAACATGAGCTAAAACTTAAGCAATCAGTTCAAAATCGATTGCTGTTGGACATACAAAACCGTTTAATGTAAGTTTTATTACTTAGTTTATTTTATGACTTTATATTTAATGAGCAGTGTAGAAGACTGATTGTTTTAAAAGTGTTGGTTGTAACAATTTTTTGTTACGAATCTCTTCCGCAAGTCGTACCATGTGTTTGCAATTACTCTGTTGTCTTGCTTTATTAATATTTTAACAGAGTATTGTTAAATCAATCACATCGTGTAGTTTGTAGAAAATTCCAGACCTAAATAAACATATGTATGTTTATATATATATATACACACACACATAAATATAGATGATTCGCTAGCACAAGCAGAATTGAATAAAATTAAGTCAGAAAAAGTTAGAATGCGTGAAGTTAGCCGAAGTGTGAGAGATTAGCTTGTGAGTTTCACAGTTTAATAGAGATAATGAGAATAATTTGTCTTGTTAAAGGGTGTTCTAAAGTAATTGAGCCATCTGTGTAGACTTTGACGAAAAGGAGACAAATACTTAAAATATAAGAAACAAGTGTGGTAACCCACCGAGTAACGTAAGTGAATATATCGCAGACTATATGGTAAGTAAGAAAGCAAAGATATATATTTCGTCTTGTCGATTGGATCCTAAAGTAATTGAATGAGCCTGAGTGAATTTTTAACAAGAAAAGAGAATTATACAGCGTTTTAGATACAACTCTGATATCCTATACTGTAAAGACTTCTATACGTAAGTGTGCCTTGTATTAAATATATCATTTTTAAACAAATGGATTATGTGCTGTTTGTTTATTGTTTGAATTTATCTTCAACAAGTCACACTTACACACCTATCGCGGAAGAATCCTCAGCTCTCTTATACATAAAAACCTGAAAGTTATTTACAGCTATTAACAATAGATTACTTACATCAAAATACTCTCTCCTCTATCGTCATGCTATTTCTGTATTTATAAATGAATAACGTTTAGGCTATTTAGTATGCGTGTGTGTGTGTGTTTTTCTTATAGCAAAACCACAAAGGGCTATCTGCTCATTTAGTATGCGAAAAATAATAACAATGACAACTTTAGAAGTGTATGTAAATATGTGCAGTGAATACAACATTCATTTAATTTATTTTTAATTTAACCTATTTACGCCGAAGAGTATCGAGTTAACAACAATTTGAAACGATACAAAACAAAAGAAAATTTGTCAGTAACAACAGATTTCGCTGAACTTTGATTTACTATCAACTTTCTTTGACCTATACAATAAACCGCTGTTCAAAAAGTCCGGTGGCGTTAGAAATTTAAGCAAAATAGGTGAAACGTTTGGGACAAACCAATAAGAAATATGTTATGAAAAAAATATTATACAAAAAATAAAGAAACACCATTAAACCTATATACAATTCAAACGTTTTCCATTATTCCTATCAGTTTATCTGTTTCTGTGTGGTTATTTCGTAATTTTTTATACTTTATCGAGACTTTCCAAAAATTATTTTATATCCTGTTTTTCTTCTGAATCCCACGTTACGTATTTCACGCAAAAAGTGGAAACTTTTCCCACAAAAAATGGTAAATTATAAATAGAAATGTTAACGTTCATCACTTTTGAGATGGGATGTTTTCCTTTGGTAATTTAAACATTAATGGAAAATAATATTTGATACCAAAAAGGGTCATCACAATATATATGTATATGTATATACACTGAAAATTTATACATGTTGATAAAGTTGAGTAAGCAAAATCACAAGAAACTACTGCGTTGAAAACAGCAAATCCAAACCTCTGACTAATCATATTAGTTTTTATAACTTAAAAACAAGCCCAAACAAAAATAAATTAAACAAAACACGCTACACTAATTGAAAAGATACCAGGGTACAAGTTACATTGTGGGATTATAAAATGTGTCTTTGATAAATGACACTGCTAATCTCATACTCATACGTATTTTACGTGACACTAGGATGGCTCAGTTATTGTTGGTAAAAAGTGTATTACCTATATATTCGAGTTCTGCCACTTGTGAGTCTTTTATTGCTCAGAGTATTGAGAATGTTTTTTAATAACATTTGTTTAGCATCAGACCTAGGTTCGAGACCATTTGTGGTTGGAGAAAAACGTACTCTGCCAGTTAAGGATGTATCGTTACTGTTGAGAAACGATTTGACTTGGGGAAAGTTGTTACCGAACCGAAGGTGCTTAGTAAGCCGATCACTATACCATTTAAGGATGAAGTTGTTGTTGAAAAGAATCCAGAAGTGTTTCCCTCATGTGCTATGACTCGAACTCAAGCTAAGAAATTAAGCCAGAACAAATGATACAGACTTGTCCAGGGAACGATATTACAGAATCCATCTCAGACATTTTTGGAAACAACAGGGATCTTGTGAATAGCTGTCCTACTAATTGGTGAGTGACAATGATAGATGTGATGGATCTGGCTCACCTGGTGAAATTCCATTTTCAGAAGCAGACTTATCAATGAGCAAGAAAGGGATCCACAGATCTCAACACAACTTAAATATGCACTCCTAAAAAATGAACTTAAAAAGTTTCAATTGGTTACTTTTTTTCAAATATGGTGTCCTGATGAAAAGATAACGACTACTAAATGTACCAGCCTCAGAGGACTGGGCTATAGTTTATCAAATTGTTGTTCTTAAAGCATATCATTCTGATATATAGTGAGTGGTCCATGAACTCCCAACAGGAGGTCATTTAGGTATCAACAAGATGTGTAACAAAATTATGTAACATTTAGTTTTGTTCAAAAATTTGGCAAGATATTTCCTGATTTTGTAAAATTTGTCATACCTGTCAATTAGTTGGAAAACCTAACCAGAAAATTCTCATTCTTCCTTTGAGACCTATCCTAGCTTTCAATGAACTATTCAGTCGTGTGATTATTGATTGTGTTGGGCCTTTACCAAGAACACGATCAGGGAACTAGTATTTGTTAACTATCCTGAAGCTATCCATTTAAGAAACATTTCAACCAAAAAATTTCTAAGACTTTGATTACTTTATATACTTTTGTTGGCTTGCCCCAGGAATTCAGTCTGATCAGGGATCAACTTTTATGTCTGGTTTGTTTCAACAGGTTGTTTATCAGCTAGGGGCCAAACAGATTAAATCTAGTATATACCATCTTGAATCGCAAGGTGCTCTTGAGAGATTCCATTATACTTTGAAAAACATGCTTTAAACTCGCTTTTTCGATAACGAGAAATATTGGAATGAAGGAGTTAAATTATTATTATTTGCTGTTCGTGAGTAGGTTCAAGAGTTTTAGGGTTTAGCCCATTCGAATTGGTGTTTGGCCATTCAATGCGTGGTCATTTGAAGTGCTGAAGGAACAATGGTTGGAAGATGACCAGAAAGAAATGCACTTACTGGATTACGTTTCCAAGTTTCAATCCAGATTGTTAGGTGCTTGTAAATTGGCTCAAGAAAACTTGAAGTCGTCCCAAGCTAGAATGAAAAACATTTATAACTGTAAAAGTGAAGAGCATACGTTTCATCCTGATGGCATGGTCTTAGTGTTGTTACCTACTGTAGAATATCCACTCAAAGCGAGATACCATGGGCCCTATAATATTTTTTCAGAGAGTCAATAATATAGAATGGAGGATTGTGTTGATAAAATTATAAAAGACAGAAAAAATCACAAAATATGACTTGCTTAAGAAATACTGGGCTGTTTCTCTAACTGACAGAGCAAAAGAAATCTGCTGTTGCTACCCCTCATAGATTATACCAGTACAATGCAATGTCATTTGGGATGAACAATTATCAGTTAACTTTTCAGCGAATGACGAATCAATGTTTCTACAATCTGTCAGTTGTTTGAATTTATGTTGATAATATTATAATTCACAGTAACACCTGGGAAGAACATGTATCTGTATTACGTGGGGTTTTGAGAGGCTCGTGAAAGCCAATCTCACTGTAAATTTGGCAAAAAGTGATTTTCGTAATGCCAAAGTTGTTTACTTAAGTCATGTGGTAGGTCACGGTGGACTTGCTCCAATTCAAGCAAAGCTCATTGTATACTAACATTTAATTAACTACTAACTTGAAATCAAACTTTCGATTATTTAAGATAATAATATGAAATGTACATAACGTAATAAATTGGAGACACGTCTGAAATAAATAATAATAAGTAAAAATACTCATTAATCCATTCACCGACACGCGTTGTCACGCTTGACAACAACGATGCGCATAACAGGTTTTTTTTTCTCTCCACATCAATACTACACATGTATTCTACTGAAGTATCTATCTTCGCTTAAACTAAAAATCAGGAAATGACATATTATTCTTGAGACGTTAGTAAATGGAAAACATAATTTTCACCGCGTTACTTTAAAACGCGATGTTAACTTAGAAAAATGTCGTGTTTCTTCTTTATTTATCGACATCATGAACATATCACCCTATTTTATGAATTTTTATTTTATGAAGAGCTAATTGCTGTAACTGGAAAATTGAACTCTAACAATATTTTGTTCGGTTTGTTTTGAATTTCGCGCAAAGCTTCACGAGGGCTATCTGAGTTAACCGTCCCTAATTTTGCAGTGTAAGACCAGAGGGAAGGCAACCAGACATCACTACCTACCGTCAACTCTTGGGCTACTCTTTTGCCAACGAATAGTGAACTTGACCATCACATTATAACGCCCCCATGCCTGAAAGGGCGAGCATATTTGATGTGAAGGGGATTCGAGTCAACAACCATCAGATTACGAGTCGAGTGCCTAAACAATCTGGCCATGACGGGCCTTATATTTCTTTATATTGGGAATTTTTTTCATAAGTTATTACTTAAAGATAGAGATTTTGTTTTATGAAGATAAAGAAGCAAGATTACATAAATTATTTAGAGTCGTCAAAACGAAGTTTGTAGTACTTAACTAACAACGTAAAAAGTTATGTGTTGTCTGTAAAACTTTACATCGCTAGTAAATTTGCAGACGTGATTTGGTTGTTAAAGTTATGTTAAACACAACTTATTAGTCGCATAAACGAAAAAATTGAACGGGTTAGCTTTAAAATTTCTATTTTCTGACGAAACTTTTTGTTCTGATCATCAAAATAGTAGCTAATATTGTAAAATATATTTCTAAATTGCAGCTGAGGTACGTGGACATGCCAAGTGTTTCTTTAGTTTTTAATTTATAAAGGAAAATATTTATCATATACTATAATTTTCAAATATTTCTCGGTCTTACATGCATATGGTTCACGTGTTGCACATATAAAGGCCGCATAAGATATATTAAAATGAATTTGGAGTCTCACACGTCATTATGGTTTATTTCGCCAAGTGCGGTCATGTTCTATCTGAATGCCCTGCATCGTAGTTTCTATTATGAAAGCTGCGATGTAACTAGTATCATCAGTCTCTGCCTACTTTCCCTAATCCATCTAGTTTATAAGAACGATGGTTTCCCAATACCTGTTTCAACAGTCCACTTGCACAGAAATCCATAACTTCTACGTCTGATATCTTCATATGCATTAACAAGAACATGCGTTTCAAATTCTATGCCGTGGAAGTAAACTGTGTACAAGTAACTTGTATCGCTTTTCTAGACAAATATCCTTCTTAATTATGTTGAGTAGTATTGCTAGTGGCACAAGGATAGTGTTCGTTGATTATTACTAGTTACATTTGGCTTATTATGGTTGTTGTATGACTTTTTACAGGTCTCTGCCACAAGTTTGTTCACTTTCTTTGCTTTTCCAATGTCATTAATTATAAAGCATATCCCAATCTTCGAAATTCTAAAACTCGATTTGAATACATCTTTATGAATTGTTATATATTCTTCCCACAAAGAAACAGATTTTGCTACTAACGATACAGTCAACAATACCAAAGTGTAGTTCTCATACATCTGTTACACAACGACTTTACACGTGCTGTAGTTGTCACATGATTTGTTTATTTGTATTTTCAAAATCGTTTTAACATAATGTATTTACTTCTTTGTAAACAGTACAGCAGCCAACCGTTTTTGGAAGGTGCCGATCTCATTCTCGTCCTAGTCATACTTTTTTAATAAGTATTTCTGGATTAGTAAACAAAATGTGGTACTAAAGAGTATCTTAAAATTGTGCTGATGTATTTTTTTACAACACCAATTGCGTAGAAATTTGAAAATGCCTGAAGACTGTCTTCTCTATCATGAAGAACTGTAGCAGTTCATAATAAGAATTTCCTATTTGTTTTCTTTGTTATTATGTGATATTGTTCCACCAGCCTTCAGCAAAGTGACTGTGAGTATTGTAATAAACTCTGTGCAATATTACTAAATGTATCTCTGTCTACTGTGCAGGGTAGATTTTAAGTTAATTTGTCCATCTAATAAATAACAGAAGATAAATAACCATTGACACTTAATCATTTTAATTTAATCTATAGTTTATATTGTGTGTCATAATGTGGCACATGTATGTGCATATAGCTGCATTGAAGTCATGGATGTGATTTAATATTCATACGGAAGGCAAGACACATGTACCATAGCGATTAACTTACTGTTGCAACTACAGGGTGTTCGGAAAGTCACTGTGCAGTTTTGAAAGCAACGATAACAGCATTCATTCAGTCTCTTTCAAGCCAGCAACTGTTAGCGGTGTTTAGAAACAAAATAAGAAGGATCCAAGCCTGTATTGATGCCAACGTGGGTCACTTTCAACATTGTTTATAATTGCCATTCATATTTACCTCCTGTATTCTATATTGAAACATGTCTGTTAATAAATATACAAGTGCACATTCACTTTCCGAACACCCTGTATAATGATGTCGCGTATGATCTGTTTATACATAAGGTTCCCGCCCTTCCGAATACATTGATGCTGATGAGATCACAAGTTTTTTATACCACTACATGATCAGTTTGAGCCATGTTGTCTCCCACAACAAAAATCTTTAAGCTGTAGTTTTAAAGATAGCACCTAGCTCAATTTGAAGCATCGGATAGGCAATCATGGTGATAATTGATGGTAAGTGTCGAATTATAATTAACTCTACGTGGTTGCAAATGTTATGGATACTGCAGATACACTAGCCATCATTGAAGTTAAATAAGGAGTGACGAAATTTATACAAACAGGAAATAGCGAAAATGGAAGTGATTCAAGGCAACAGTGAGGCAAAAATTGTGTAACTAATGGGGGTGGACCCCTTGAAAATGTTAATATGATATATCTTTTATTAGGTGACAGAAAAATATGTAAAAGGTATATGTTTTTAGAACAAACTCGACGAGATCTGTTTAAATATGGCCTCAAATCCTAATTTTTAACACTAACTTTCGTAAATACCTGAACTTTTCATGATTTTAATTACATTTGCTCATAAAGTGTTGTGTACCTGCTGTAGTTTCTTAGATATTCTTATCCTAATTAGCTTACAAAATGATCAAACAAGATTATCTACAATAATCGATCATAAAAATACCACAAACCACTTTTATAAGTTAATATTTAGTAGATATTCTCTTGAAGTTTAGTACTGCTTCACATCGACGTGGCATGCTTTCGATGTGCTTGTGCACGTATTCCTGAGTAACTGACTGCTACACTTCTATATATGCTTCAAAAAATTCATCTTCCGAGTTTGGTTTGCGAATTTTCGTTAATCGGCTTAACTCAGCCCATAAATTTTCAGTCGGAATCATATCAGGTGATGAACCTGGCCATTCCATAACATCAGTTCTCTTACTTCTAAAATATATTTTAACGACTCCACAATTTATTTATTTATTTATTTCAGCTAAATATGAAATTTGAGGTTAGGATATACTGAGGTGTATATGTGTTAGGACTTGCTTCATCTTCGGTAGCTGTATATCTGTTTTTCTCTTATTTAAGAGCGGGTTTAATATTATACAGTTTCTAATATTAGTTTTGTATATTTTATACAATTTTAAAGGAGAATATTTACAAGTATATCTAAATAAAGAACAAGCCAGAAAGATAATACTATTAATATAAATAACAAATTTTAATTCTAGAATGTAAATTTTATTGTTCAATGTATCACTTTACAGCTTCTTCAAGAGCGATTTATAACCTATAACTTTTTAACTAAGTTGAGAGCGAAGTAGAACGTAGTCCCCAACTGATGAACCAAGATCATTCAAGGAATAGAACCTCAGTTAACTCCACAAATCATCCATGACCTCCCATCAACAGTATCCACTCACAGCCCCTTTAATCATTGAGCATAAACTTAATAATATATAGTTTTAATGTCATAAACCTATTTCCATAAACTCCCTGTCACGAAGTTATACAACTAACAACCTAAATCATTATAAATTTATTTCCACAAGCCCCTGTCACAAACGTCTACCATTAACAACACATTTTTTATAAACCAATTTCCATAAAACTTACAATGAAAATATGAAACTAACAACATATATTAAGTAGACATATTTCCACAAACACCTTGTAACAAAGCTATACAACTAACAAAACACCTTATTTACTTCATGAGATGTAAACAGCAGAATTTAAGCAAAACCAGAAACGTTGATCAATAATCCCACAACAGTTTCCAGTACAAAGAACAAGACTTTCTCCAGGAACGTGAACTAAACTTGCTTCCAAGCACGTTCATTAACAACAATAGTTTTACACACTATACAACTTTATTACATAAATCAATACTCTGGCTCAGATACGTTGATGCTTTTTTTGTTTGTTTTTGCAGTTTTAATTCGGTTACAGATTTACTATCATATATCTATTTTAATATCGATGTTTGTTAAACTTCTGTTGTTAAATCAGTATTGCAAAACACCAGCCTAAAGTTGTTGAAAATTCTCGAGTGTAAAAATCAAAAATATATGGCTGTATGAGAAAATTAGCGTAGTTTATATTGTTGTGCAGGCTGAAATTCCCAGAAACTTTCCTCACGCTTATACATATATAGGCACAACAATACAACAAATAATTACCCATTTAACTTCCTAAATGTTAACATCACATGGTTTCAAAGCGCAGAAAGCAAATGCACTCAAATAGTTACATTAACTGACTTTCCGATCGTGTAGTGCACCAGAAAATATACACATTTAATAGTTTAACACCCTCACATCACTCTATGGTCACCAGTGGCAACATTACACACCTCACTAAATAATTTCATGAACAAACACATCCTACCACCGTAGATCGTCAAATAAGAAATCAATTTCTTAAAAAACACAAATCACATTATAAACCAACTTAACACAAAAGAACGTGTGTGTATTTTCTTATAGCAAAACCACATTGAGCTACCTGCTGAGTCCACCGAGTGTAATCGAACCCCGGATTTTAGCGTTGTAAATCCGAAGACTTATAGCTGTACCAGCGGGAACAACAAAAGAACGTTGCACAAACCCAATCTACCAATATAATCAATAAGATACAATTTCCTGATAACCTCAATAATCTTTTAACAAAATTCAGAAAAAAAATTAACTTTTAAACAGCATTTGTATGAATACCAGATTCATCATTACCTCAGGAACCAAAATGGAATAAATGTTGACAAAGATACACAATGTATAACGAGTCATCCCACCAGGAAGCATTTACAATAGTGTATGAAACAGATGCTCTGACTTTTATCTATTTAAAATATAACATCCATTAAATATACCAATAAAATAGCAAAAAACTCCTCACACGTGCACAACCACATGTAAGCCAATAAATATGAACCTGATATAAACAAATTGAACCTTTACAGCAAGAATGAATAATTTTAAAATTGGTGTGATCATTCTCAACTACACAAGTTTTAGCGGTAAAGGTTTTAGTACATGAACATAATAAAATTATAATCACAATAAAAACATACACACATCTACACTTCGTTATTGTTACTAACACAAACATTACATGGTCTTGATTTATAGATATCTCTGTTGGTAACTACTGATATAATCACAAATCTTATGCTTTATAAGTTTCTAATACAATTCTGTTAAAAGATTAAATCTGTAGATCTGTAAAACGGTATTGAGTTTTAAGCAAATACTAAATAACGTAACAAAAACCCCATATTTTGAATATATGAGGCCATCACATATATTTATAGTAAATGAAACAGCTATATTGTGTTGTTAGACAAAAGTGAGTAGTACTGCCCACAAGATATTGCCTCACGCTAGCTGTCTGCTTCAGGGCCTCCCCTGTGTATTCTGAAATATACTTTGTGAATTTTGAAGTGATGTTTGTTATGTGTGTAAATATCCTGTTTTATGTATCATTAAATCTGCATTCACTGTTTCAAAAACATCATATTTGCTATGACAATTACCTAGAAATATAACAGTGTCAAAGTTTGACTAAAATGTTACTGAACTCGAATCATAGAATTTTATGCATATTTAGGGAATTTCAATGACACAGAATTATGTTTGCTATGTTTTGTGTTTTATTTGTATTGTATAATTTAAAAGTGAATAATGTATAGAAAATGTAAAAATTTATTTCAAATTTTAGTAAACTAACTGTTTAAAAAATACTATGTGACAATCCTCTAAAACAGTGACAGCCTCTTTGTTCTAACTACTGATGACGTCATCAAGGTATAATTTCATCATTGCTTGTTTATAGCATAAGTGCCCACGTGAACATCTTTAACACATGTTCGAGTTTGTGTTTATGAGTTAGTTTCGATATTTAGTGAATTTTTAACAGAAACAGTGAGTCATTCACTTATTACACTTAGTTGTAGCAAAAATGAATCACTATACCAATGACAAAACGGTTAAAGAGTATGTTTTTTGTATAATTAACATGGTGGTGTGTATTCACCAAGATAATTTAGGCAATTATTATGTTTTTGTGTGTAGTGGTAATATATTCTGATGGAGATGTTTAAGCAAACAAAACCTTTGATGAAACTTTGTAGAATGAATGGCAAAACTGTCTGTTGTGGAGATACAAGTTTAGAGGACGGCGTTTCGAAAGTCTTTCGCCTTTCGTCTTCAGGTCAGTGTGTGTAACGAAATAAAACCTTGGCAAGGGTTTAGTTTAGAGAGAAAGAAGTCTGATAAATTCTATCCCCAACAGGGGTAACGTAGTAGTTTCTCTTCGTCCCCACTCGTGGAAGATTATTTACCTTTATGTGGGATTTTTCCTGTATTTTGATTTGACTTGTTTAAGGTGATGAAGTAAGGTGGGGCAGTATGAAAATGACGGGTGACAAAGGAGAGTGAGACAAAGGCGGCCCAAGGGAAGTAGGTCAGGCAGGAGCCCGTAGTCCAAATAGCCAGTAGGCAGATGAGACGAAACATCAACTCAAATGGCACGATTCGGGGCTGGGAAAGGATGTTGCCTTGGCTGGGATCTAAAGACCTGATCGTTGAGATTTAGTTGTGGAAAAACGGGAGTACCCTGAGAAAACCCACTTTTATGGCCAGGGTGCCAAATAATCTACCCACACCGTGTCCAGAAGTAGCTGGAAAGAAAATCAAGTTTATTAATACATATTGGAATAGAACACATGTGGCTTAAGGCGAGAATGTAGAAGTAGCTAGTTTGATGGTGACTTAGAAAACTACTTGCTAAGGTCTTTTAAAGCAGGGAGGAACTTCTGGTTGAACTTGCATTCACATATGATACCCAGAAGTTACGGGAAAAATGACTCAGACCATTCAATCTAAGTCTGGCTGGTGGTTATATTGCATGAAGTTACAATTGAGGTCTGGTAGGAGCTATCACATGTCTTCTTTGAATTAGTGAATCTTGGAATGTTGCTGGCAGTGGAAGTTGGTTGTGTGTGTGTGTGTAGGTGTTGTCGGTCTTTTATAGTGTCCTGGTGGGTTGTTGAGAGCATGTTATAATTGGTGGGATTATCACTGTTTCTGGTTGGAGGAGAGATTTCCTGTAGATTCAACCAATGACAGCCACAGGCTACTCACCTCTAATCCGAAATCTCTGTTTAATGAAGGTTTAATAGTATTAATATAAAAATGACTCTTTGGTTTTTCTTATCTTCTAGAATTTGTCTGTGTTGATGGTTCTTGTTTTCTCCCAGTTAATTCTGTGTCCAGTTGACGTGGCGTGCTCTGCAATGACTGAATTTTGTGTTTTCATGAGTTTTGTATTATGTTTATGTTCTTTTATTCTTATCGCGAGTTTTCTTCCCATTTCTCCAATGTATGTATCGTTACATGAACACAGAATTTCATAGATGACGTTTTTGAGATTCTCTCTGGTAGGTTGCTGTTTGAAGGATGGTTGAAATCTTACAATACCTTAAGGCCCATTCTGATAAAAACAATGTTGAATTTTTTGGCTATGCATTTGAGTTTTTCACTGAAATGTTGTAGGTATGGTAGGTAAATGGTAGTAACTTTTTGATCTGTTCTTTCTATCAATGAGTTTACAATGAAGAAGGAGGTGTAATCATTCTGTTTAAAACTCTACGAATTTTTGCGTTCTGTTTCGATGAATGTTTTATTGCAAATATTTCTGCTCTCTTGTTTAGGCATTGGATTATGCCACGTTTTATCGAGGTTGGATGATAAGACTGAAAGTGTAGGTATCTGTCTATGTGGGTGGGATTTTCTGTATGCAGTTGTGGTTATTTGTCTTGCTTGTTTGCTGATGAGTATGTCAAAAAACGATAGACTGTTTTGTTCCTCTATTTCCATAGTGAAGTAAATTCTTTTGTCTATGAAATTGAGATGTTGGTAAATTTCATGACCATGGAGCCAAATAACTCCTTGAAGGTCACGACAGAAAGAAAAGATCAGAAAGTCACCACCACTATCACTCTTTACCTACAACACCAACAACATTTCGTGGCACTTCCGTTCCCCCCACAAAAAAATCTGGGGCACTTGGATTTATAGATCCCAGCCACTTTGTGGCCCTGATCACGGGATATTCCACTGATTGATGTGGAGTTGGTCTTCAGCGTGCTTCTTTTCTGCTGGCGAACTTACGACTTCTTCACTTTCTTTTTGAGGCCCTTGTCTCTCTCTCCTTTCTCACCCGTCATTTTCATACCGCCCCACCTCACTTCATTGACTTAAAGAAGACCAAATTAAAACACAGGAAAACACTCACATACAGAGAAATAAACTTCCACGGGCAGGGACGCAGAGGAACTACAACATTCATGAATACCCCTGTTACGGAGATAATTACTCAGACTTCTCTCTCTCTAAACTAAACCCCTGCCAAGGTTTTGTTTCATTTACACACACTGATCTGAAGACGAAAGGCGGAAGACTTTTGAAACATTCTCTAAACTTGTATTTCCACAACAGGCAGTTGCCATCCATTCTACAAAGTTTCATCATGAATACTCTACCTAAATAATCGATCAAAGAAAAACAAAACATTTGTCCTATATCTGATTTAAAAAGTATCGTAAAATAAACTTATAGCTGCTGTTAGATTGATCAAAACTAGCCATTGTCAATTATTTAAAATCTTCCTCTAATATACAGCAATGTTTTAAAACATTAGATAATTAAAATATTAATGAAATATTCCATATTTAAGTAGAATCGATTTTTCATTTTGTTCTAACCCGACTGATACAGTCTGACCATTTGCTGTATGTCGGGTGCATTATGCTATAATTGTATGCTAACCCTTCAAACAATGAGAATACACAGTGTTTTGTGTAACTATGTAATGTACGTATATAGGTTCGAACAATGTTTCATCATTTATAACTGCAGCTTAGAAACGTATAGTTTAATTAAATGCTAAAATTATATTTACAGTAAGCCATCTATTTTAATTGTTTGTGTTGAATTAAACACAAAGCTACACAATGGGCTATCTGTGCTCTGCCCACCACGGGTATCGAAACCCGGTTTTTAGTGTGCAAGTCCGAAGACATACCACTTTGCCACTGGGGGACTTTATTTTAAATGCTTCCTGCTAGAACAGTGGTAAGTCTACGGATTTACAATGCTAAAATCAGAGGTTCAATTCCCCTCGATGGGCTCAGCAGATAGCCCAATGTGGCTTTGCTATAAAAGCGAACACACAATATATTTTAAATATATTGTAAATACAAACCTTACGACAGCGTGTTATAATTAACTTTTATTTTAATAAAAGTTGGCCTGTAAACATTAAATATACTGCAAATACGTAGATAACATGTTATAATTAACTTTTATTTCACGCCCAGCATGGACAGGTGGTAAAAGCATTCGACTCGTAATCTAAGGGTCGCGGGTTCGAATCCCTGTCACACCAAACATGTTCGCCCTTTCAGCCGTGGGGGTATATAATGTGACAGTCAATCCCACACTATACGCTGGTAAAAGAGTATCCCAACATTTCGCAGTGGGTGGTGATGACTAGCTACCTTTCCTCTGGTCTTACTTACACTGCTAAATTAGGAACGTCTAGTACAGAATAGTGGGATTGATCATCATATTATACCGTTCCCATGGCTGAAAGGGTGAACATGTTTGGTGCGACGGGGATTTGAATCCATGACTCTCAGATTACCAGTTAAACACCTTAACCCACTTGATCATGTGGGGCTAAGATAAATACCTTTTTATTTTAATAAAAGTTTCCATAAATATAAATGTTTAATAGAATAAAACATTCATTTTATTCTAAATGGACTGAAACTGATAGTTTTTCGAACACAACATGAATATTATATATAATCACAGGATATTATTTTGTAACTTATGTATAAAGTAAAATAATTAAAATAACCGTAATACTTGTTATGTTCTTTTACGTATTTGAAAAACAACTACGTTTAATTGTACAAAACGTTTTGAAAAATGCAGAAAGAAACATGTAAGGTTATTTTAATGTGACTAATGAGGAAAGATCATCGACTAGTTAAACTAAGTAACATTCCTGCACTGAATTTTTGACCACCTGATACCCTTCATGAATCTTGTCATGACGTCAACATCCACAGTGATTATGCCTTACTTTTGTAATTCTTAAACTTCAGTTTCAAGATTGTATGTATGTGATTTGCTATTGGTGTCTTAACTTTAGATAATCTGAAAGTTCTGGCATTTTAAAGGATAGCCTTGATAATCTGTGTGTATTGGTGATGTCAGTATTTCCAAGGTGCTATAAAGAAAACTTTACATTTGATCACGTGTTGATACAAATAACTGTATACATGCGTATTCTAGTTTGACATCAGATACGGGTTCCTTTGTTTCATGAACTTGTGATAGGCACTTGAAGAAATGTGTGTGTGTTTTCTGATAAACTGTTGGAAAATTATGGTATTCTAAATACTAGTAATCAGTAACTCATTCATTTATTATATTTAGTTGTAGGGTAATTACACCATGTAAAAGAATTTTACTTTTTATTGTTCCTGAGCAGAAAGAGTTATTTCACAATTGCTTATGCCTAAAGTAAGTGGAAAATACCTATTTTTCTCTTCAAACTTTGCTTTTGTAACCTGGGTAATCAAATTTTCAAATTTACCAATTTTCCAGGTAGATTCAGTGCTGAGTAGCTAAAAAGAGAACCTTGTCGAACTTACAAAAATTTTCATAAACTTTCTAGAATGTTGTAGAATTTACGTGAATTTTCTAGAACTTTCCATAGTAATATATATATATATATACAGAAACTCACTACTCACCACTTCAGTTTAGTTCTATCTGCTTAAGTGAGCACAAAGACCTATCTGATTTTATCAGAGATGGCATCAAGAAACTGCAAGCATTCTCCAGATGTAGCCAGAAGCCTCAAAGCTGTACTGCTCCATGACAGGAATAAGTATTTATCTCTTTCCCTGGCTCATTCGGTGCACCTCAAAGGGGAATACAACAGCGTCAAGACATTGCTAGAAGCCTTAAAGTATAATGAGTATGGGTGGGAAGTTATCGGAGACTTCAAAATGGTAGCATTCCTGATAGGTCTCCAAGGAAGCTTTACCAAGTTTCCCCGTTATCTTTGCCTTTGGAACAGCAGGGGCACCGCAGCACACTACAAAAGAAAGCACTGGCCACAACAAACCGAGTTCTCTGTGGAGGGCATAATGTCAAGTGTGAGCCACTAGTGGACCTCCAGGTGTTGTTCCCACCACTGCACATAAAATTGGGTCTTATGAAACAATTTGTCCCAGCTCTTGATAAGAAGTCTGCAGCTTTTGAGACTTCTTCTCTAAGCTGTCTGAGGCAAAGGTCAAAGCTGGTGTCTTCATTGGACCACAAATAAAGATCTTGGAGTTCAAGAATTCCTCAAGCTCAGTAGGAAGGAAAAAAAGCTTTGGACAGCTTTGTTGCAGTGGTTTGAGGCTTTTGGGGCAATCACAAGGCTGAAAATTATGTGGAACTGGTTGAGGCTCTGATGAAGAACTATGGCAAAATGGGCTGCAGAATCTCTCTGAAAAAGTATATCCTTGACGCTCATCTTGATAAATTCAAGGAGAACATGAGAGCATACTCAGAGGAGAAAGGTGAGCTCTTCCACCAAGATATACCGGGCTTTGAATGCCTCTACCAAGGAATGTATAAAAAAGCATGATGGAAGACTATATTTGGGGCTGATACGTAAAAGTGATTTACGTTACAGTCGCAAATCTCAAAAAACTACTCACTTCTAAACATTTTTGTTCATTTTTGTATAACTTTAGTATAAATACATGTAAACCTTGATTCATATATTGTTTTATTCAGACCTTATGTAAATGCGAAATTTGCCGTTTTTACATGGATAAAAAGGTTAATTTCTGAATTCCATTATCCAGATCACAAAAGCACAGTTTGAATGGAATAATGGCCATTTTCTGTATTTTTACAACATAAGCAATTTAGAAATAACACATACTATCCAGAAACAAACTTTGTGTTACGTTGTGTTATTGGTTATGGATTACTTGTGAAATATTAAGTGTCTGTCCTACACAACATTGTTTGTTTGGAACTTTGTGCAAAACCACACGAGGGCTTTCTGCATTAGCCGTCCCTAATTAAGCAATGTAAGACTAGATGGAAGACTGCTAGTCATCACCACCCACTGTTAACTCTTGGGCTACTCATTTACCAACAAATAATGGGATTGGCCATCACATTATAAACACCACCACAGCTGAAAGAGCAAACATGTTTGGTGTGACGAAAATTCGAACCCGCGACCCTATAGAAAATTGTCTGAAAGAAGCTATAAATAGTTTAGAAATGTGTTTCATACTTTCACCAGTTTTGTGTGCGTTTGGAGGTGATAAATAGATGTATACAAAAAGTATTAAGTAAATTAATCATTTATTATTTTTATCACAGGTAATGAACTATAACATAGAGAAATCTAGACCTTGAGGATTCGTACTGTCTTAGTATATTTGTTAAAATCCAACTGTAATCATTATTATTAAGTATATGTGAAAGTTCACCTTTGTAAAGCATGTATAAATTATTTCGTCACAAATTAATTGATGTTATTACGTAATAAACATTTTATTGTCGATGTAAATTATTGTATTAAGTACAAGTTTTGATTATTGTAAGATATTACTATTTTAAGGTGATTTAAACATATAGTCATGTATTGTATGCCTAAGATTGAGTAAGTTGTAGGCTTTTTAGTACAGGAAATGAAATAATTTGGTAGTAAAAATCTTTAATCACTCAACTGCGTAACTTCTAACTAGTGTATTATCCTTGTAAAACATATAAATGATAAGGAAGTTTAACATCATTTTTTAAGGCTCAAACTTTGTAAAACATGAGATAAAGTAACATGTGTAAATTATATAATTATTTTGTCATAACTGGTGAGAGTTTTAATTGTGTAATAATCCTTTTACTCGCAACGTAAATTATTGTACAAAATCATTAATTACTTAATTCAGTAAATTTTAACTATTATGTGTACTGTCCTGGTAGGAATAGTTAACGATAAGGAAATTACTTCGAAAAGAATGATTTAAACCTATTGTTATGTATTGCATGCATGGTAAAAATGTATATAATTGTGATCATGTTACGTTAAAGAGTATATAATATCATTGAAAAACACTTGATTATTAAAAGAGTAAGTCTCAATTAAGACTTAGGACAGGAAATGTAACTCATGAATTAGTGTTAAGCATCCTTATTGTCATTAATTATAAATTATTTAATGAATTAATGTTAAGCAATGTTTTAAGAATAACTTAATTATTAATTATCAAGAATATGAGACATTGTATGAGTCACGACTGCCCAGAAAGATGTTCTTTGATTAGCATTCACCGTCTTTTTAGGATTAACTAATAAGTGTTTAAGCATTCTTTTTTAGGAAACTTAATTATAAATATTTTAATGAATTAATTTTGAGCGTCTTTTTAAGGATAGTTTAATTCATTAATTACTCACATGTACTGTTTAAGCCATAGCGGCCTAGAAATACGTTTCCTACTTTGTGACATAGTCATACATCAAGGCTGTCTGTCTGGTAACAAACTATAAATTCAGCCCACCACAAGTTTTGCATCCACTGGTACCCATAACAGTTGACCTACCAATGCGCCCCTTATGACTTGCCATTTGGTGAGAACATTTGTAGTATGGCACTAGCCCCCCTCCCCTTCCCTAAGGCAGCCAATCAACCTGAGGCAGCATCTTTTGGACAGTAAAGTGAGGCCTTTACTACTAATGTGATTTAACCTACCATTATTTTCCAGCCTATGTTCGAAACTTTAAATACCAAATGTGAATTAAACGTAGATAAAAAAATTCTTGTGATACTACGTTGTAAATTCGAGGCACACTTAAGCGTTTTTAACATAAACTTATCAATGTAAATGAAATTATAGCTTATTCTTTAGTCATACAAATGGTACAAATTGTGTACTTATTAATGAAGTTGCAATTCGATAAAGCAACAGTAGTGGAAAACGCTTCGAACCACATATGACCAAGTTTTTTTTTACATACTTTTATTACATACTTGACTAAAATAACATGCTTTAAACTCAGATAATATTGAACAATACTGGAGAAAAAAAACTGTTAAAACAAACATACAATCACACCTTATACAAAATTACAGATCCAAGCTAATAGGAAATGTATTTAACTTCATAATAATAAAGTTAAAGAAAACTTTAACTCTTAACAAAATATAACTTTTAAAATGATTTCTTCTTAAGGAAGATACATCGTTAAAACGAGATTATGTTAATCTAAACATCTCTGACACACACACACACACACGTACAGATTCTAAAAGTTACCAATAAAAGCACTTATTTAAACTACGTAGGGGTTATGTTTCTAAACACTTGTGCGACTTTATTAATCCCTTCACCAGTTAAAAAGAAATACAGATTAATACCAAAACTACCAATCCATGATCACGTGATCTTGTTTTTCAGATTTATCTTTTTTTTTTCTTTCTCAAGGTTAATTTTCTTCAATTCTCATATTTTCAGTATGTAATACCTTAAAAGGAATACATATTTATTAAAACTAGATCTTTCAAATACTTAAATACAACAACAACTGGAATGTATAACATGGGCGATTAACAACAGCACACAAGTAACTAAAAAAGGCAATAACGGAACTTTTCTTATTCTGATGGGAGAAATTTGGGATTTGGTAGTTAACTGCACTATGGTAATCGAGTGTGGAGGGGAACGTTCATATTATTTGTTTGTTTCTGAATATCGCGCAAAGCTACACGAGGGCTATCTGCACTAGCTGTCCCTGATTTAGCAGTGTAAGACTAGAGGGAAGGCAACTAGTCATCACCACCCACTGCCAACTTTTGAGCTACTCTTTTACCAGCCATTAGTGAGAGCCCGTCACAGCTGAAAGGGCGACCATGTTTCGTGTGATAGGAATTCGAACATGCGATCCTCAGATTACGAGTCGAGCACACTAACCACCCAAAGATAAGTGTGTAAGATAGACAGTCTTGAATAACCGAATTCTCCCTTGTAGGTTGTCATCTTGTATTCATTGCTGAAAAATGTTTTTTGAATTTGCTGAAAGGACGAGCATGCTTAGTGTGACGAGAAACATTCATATTACATGTTATACTTATGGTTTCGGGAAATGTAGTATTTCTTAGTGTATGTATTCTCATATTGTGGGCTGCAGTGTGAACACGTATAATTCGTATTATATCCATGGAAATTAGGATTTAAGTACTTAGCAAACTAAAATCACACCCATGAAAAAATTTTCTACGTGTAATCAAACGTACTAAATACGTTTCGGCATTATTTCACAGCTATAACCAGGAGTGACTT
Source organism: Tachypleus tridentatus (assembly GCF_004210375.1). Classification (NCBI taxonomy): domain Eukaryota; kingdom Metazoa; phylum Arthropoda; class Merostomata; order Xiphosura; family Limulidae; genus Tachypleus; species Tachypleus tridentatus. Next base: position 47,807,301 of record NC_134831.1, on the reverse strand, counting down.
TACAAACAATCGACATTATTTCACAGCTATAACCAGGAGTGACTTTACAAACAATCGATATTGTTTCACTGTTAAAACCGGGAGTGACTTTATAAACAATCGACATTATTTCACTCTTAAAACCAGGAGTGACTTTACAAACAATCGACATTGTTTCACTGTTAAAACCAGGAGTGACTTTACAAACAATCGACATTGTTTCACTGCTATAACTATGAATGACTTTACACACACACACGATAACATCGAGAAATTTATACAAGAAACGGAGTATCTTACTACATGTATGGTGAAAGTAGCAGGTTATATATATGAGAGATTTTAGAATGTGAATCTGTAACTGTAAATAATTACTTGTTGGTCAATTACCTCTTCAGTGAAATTCTTAAAGTTAAGAACATACAACTTAAATCTACTAGACGTTAATGTTATTTGACGTGGTCTCTTTGTTTACCAAAGCCCTAGTAGAATAAGCTATTAATTGCTTTCAAGAAAGGTTAAAGCTTCAGTATCTTATATGGAAAAGACAAATACAATCAATTTAAACCGGACACAAGTCTTAATAAAAGTTAATGATAATTACTATCAACAAAAGACGGGATTGTCTACGAGTTCCCCTTTTCCCCACTACGTTTTTGATCATTATTTCCATAGATTTGAACGTAATGCATAACACTAATTAAAACCCCATCTTTGATGCAGCTACACGGATAACACGTTCTTCTTATGACGACACGTGATACCAGGCTGTAAAACTTGCTTGCTACTTAAAGACCGATGGCATGCACAAATCAGTTCACTTGTAACATGGACCAAAATAACTGTGAGGTAAACAGAAAATCATATCGGTCTCCATGACACCACACATAACATTGTCATTCCATTTCCCAAAACCTTGCCATTTTCCACGCCTTTGCAGAAAGATGAACGCACTGCACCACTAACAAAGTATTCCTAAATATAAGGCTTTAAAATCTACACGATAAAAAACATATCATAACGAAAATAAAACTGTAATAACATCGTGCAGTATAAGAAATTGGAAAGTGTGTGTGATAAGAACACCAAACAGTCAGTTACAAAACTTGAAGGACAAAACTGTGAACATTTCCAGAAAAACATGATCATATCCCTGTTTTGAAACCAATAACAAACATCAAAACATATTTCATATTATAACAAATAAAGTAGAAGTCTTAGGTAAAAAATAAAAGTGTAAATTCTATTATAAGCAAATGTAACAAGAAATACATAGGTCAAATTAAAACAGTTTGAAATGCTGTTTTAACAAAAGGGCTATAAATGCAAATCCTTTTATCTCCATACAAAACATGCCCACAACTCGGGTCAAATACATGAGTAAACCAAACACAGAAATGGAACTTAATGTTCCAGAATCCAGAAAACATTTTTGAATAGTAACCAGCAACACATTAATAAGTAGAGAGAACTGAGCAACAAGTATCTATGTACAGTTACGTCCCCAAATTTTGAATCTGTACGAGAAATAATAATCTTCCAGTCTCTCCCATCGGCGTAAAGATACAATCTGTATCTAGTATAATTGCTAAATGCAGTTGTTAGTGTGAAATGTCACTCCTGGTTATACATCAGCGAAACAATGCCGAAACACATAATTGCAAGTTGTAACTAATGTTTGATTATAGAAGGAAAAACAACAACTTGCTTTTAACCTATGTAAACTTCTACCTTTAACTTTGGGGTTGTGTAGTGTGCAGATTTATTAAATGTTATAACCTATAACGTTATATGGTGTAAACATGTATATAGTATATATGATATTTAACCTATTGGGAAGTGCTGTTGTATTTATTCTACAAGTTATAATCTATGGTGTAGGGTGGGATGAAGTATAAACATTTATACAATATGTAATAATATATGGTATTTCAGAATGTAGTGGAATATTTATACATGTTATAATATATAGCAGTGGAGAGTGTAGTGTGAACATTTATACTGCATATAATATATATAGTGTTGAAAAGCATTGGATGTATATTTACAGCACATTATCACCTACTGATTGTATTGTAAGTACTTACAGACTATGTATATCTAGCCTGTTGAGGAGTGTAGAGTACAGTTGAATAGGTAAACTACATGTCATAATCTATGGTGCTGGGAAATGTAGTGTGAACATTTATCCTATGTTATGTGTAATGTAACATTTATACTACATGTTATAATCTATAATGTTTAAGAATGTAGTGTAAACATTTATCTTTTATGTAATAATCAATAACATTAGAGTGTAGTGTGAAATCACACCACATATTATAATCTGTGGTTTTGTGGGGTATAGTGAAATATTTATATTACATATAATAATTTATGGTGTTAGGGAGTGTTGTGTGAACATTTATAATATATATATATATATTTATTTATTTATTTATTTATTTAAGGCATTTGGGAGCACACTGTGTACTTTTACAAGTAATATTTACAATGACTGGGAGAAACGGTAATAGTACGTCACCTATTCTCCAGGGCTAGTGTATATAGCCAAAGAATATACATCTTTGTAATTTTGCTTTTGTGGAGCTTGAACATATGTCTGCATTCTGTTTTACAAAGGGAAATATTTCATACAAACATGTATCAAATTATTAAACAATAATACTTATATCTGGAAAGACCTAATTCCATAATCTGTTATTTTATTTAATTAAACTAATTATTGATTGCACTCAATAAATATTTTTAACTTAAGTGATATTTTTAATTAGAAATCTATCTTTGCCAAAAAATATCTTTCTATTCTATAAGAATATTATTCAGCTATATAAACAACCAACTTGTAATATCAACTCTTTCACAAAAAATTGTCAACTGGAAAGAATCACAAGTTTTACTTTATGGAAAATAACTGAGTGAAAGTTAATGAAAATCCCACATTGTAATCACATTATTAGTCAAAGGGAAAACAACCAATCATATTTATACTTACATAGGATAACAAAAATTATGTGTGGAAATTATTTAATCATATCCATAACATATTTCAAACAAATTACTAAAATTACTACATCTTCATTTAAGTTGCATTAAGAACAGTAACTTAAACAGATTTTTCATGTTTCACGTTAAATTTTATTTTGTGGCATGAAGATTATATTCTCTTAAATCAGATCTCATCCTCTCAAAAAAAAAAAAGTCACTCTAGTTACCACACTATTGGCAAGCTGAATGTTTATAAAGTTTAGGAAAATATCAAAACCCATCCTAAGGAGAATGTTTTAATCAATATTACGCTTCATGAAAAAGGTTTTTAATCAAACAGAACTCATCCAGCTTTCAGCCAACTCACATATGGTTTGAAATTTTCTAGTTTTTTTAAAGAAATGTTTCATCAGTATTGCACTTCAAAGTTTTTTAAGACAGTTCATGGTATATTCAAGGATATTTTTTGGCAAATCTAGATTATGCTAAAATATTTTTATATATTCCAAATTACACTGAATTTTTTTTTATATGGTCCAGGCTCTATTAAAATAGTTTTTGCCTATGCTAGGTTATATTAAAAGAGCTTTTAGCACACTACACAAGGTTAAGGGAATATTTAAGCAGTCCACATTATGTTTAAATAGTTTTTATCTAGTTAAGATTTAAGTTAACATTTCTTATCCAGTCCAAGTTATGTTAAAATACTTCTCATGCAGTTGAAATTATAATAAAATAGTTTTAAACCAGTCCACATTAGATTAAAATAAGTTTTTATCTAGTCCACATTATGTTAAAGAAACTTTTAAACAATCAAGATTATGTTAACCTAATTTTCAGCTATTGCACATTATGTTAAAGAAACTTTTAAACAATCAAGATTATGTTAACCTAGTTTTTAGCTATTGCACATTATGTTAAAGAAACTTTTAAACAATCAAGATTATGTTAACCTAGTTTTTAGCTATTGTACATTATGTTAAAGAAACTTTTAAACAATCAAGATTATGTTAACCTAATTTTAAGCTATTGTACATTATGTTAAATAAACTTTTAAACAATCAAGATTATGTTAACCTAGTTTTTAGCTAGTGCACATTATGTTAAAGAAACCTTTAAACAATCAAGATTATGTTAACCTAGTTTTTAGCTAGTGCACGTTATGTTAAAGAAACTTTTAAACAATCAAGATTATGCTAGCCTAGTTTTTAGCTAGTGCACATTATGTTAAAGAAACTTTTAAACAATCAAGATAAGGTTAACCTAGTTTTTAACTAGTGCAGATTATGCTAATAGATTTTATCTACTCCACATTATTTAAAAGTTTTTTCCATACCACACTATGTTTTTAGTAAGCTTAGCTTAAAGAGTTTTTCCAAATAAATTTTATAATTTTTAAACCAGAACACACTTTTTGCAATAAATTTTAGGAAGACCACAAAATAACAGAAGTTTTTAGTAATTAAATTTAAAGGATGTTTAGCCAAACAACACTGAATTGAAGGATTTCAAAGCCAGGATAAGGTATTCAAAAGCAATATTTTGTTATTCTATTCCACCTACTATTCTAATTATTTTTTTATTATAGCACTATTTTTCAAAAAGTTTCATTCAACATGCATAACCTTGCAAATATATCTCAGCTAAACTATATCATCTTGAAGAATATCTCAAACAAGTATATAATGGCCTAAGAAAAAAAAACAACTAAACAAGTCCAGAACTGTGAAAACTACACTTATCAAATGCTCATATAAAGAAATAACTAATAAACATCAGGAGATATAAAAACAAATAAACTTTCTATGCTGAACTTCCATAATACTGATTTTCATATACTTCCAATTAAGTTTTACATGCTCATAAAATTTTTAATACTAAAAGGAAACTGAATATTACTTGTCATTTAACACACTTTGTGTCAAAATATTCATATACATCACACAAATCTTTAAAAAAAATAACAAATACCCTAAAAATGATGATGATAATATTTTATCTTCAATCTACTGATACCAAGTAAGTCATGAAGAAAATTTGTATCTTCTAAGCATTACTGACAAAAGTTCTGCATGGCATTATATTTCAAAACAAATATTTTTTTAGATCTCAACTTCCTATGTATTTTTTTTTAAATAAAACAATCACTTGGTCATACAGGTATAAGCATTTTATATTATCTTCCTTTTGCACACACAATAACCAAGGAACACAAAAGCTTTCTTTCAACTGATCCTCACAATTATAAAAACAAAAATTATTAAGTCTTATTAACACTAGAAAACACCCTAAAATTTACTCTGATATAAAATAATTTAAAATAAATAAGAAACAATTAAATGAAATGCTCTGCACTTTACAGCTTTTTCCTAGCATAAACTAATTTTCTGAGAGAGGCTATCACACAGTCCTTCTTGACATTTTTGATTCTGGTTATAAATAAATTATCCATTTATAATACAGGTCTTATGTAAAAAAAAAATTAAAAAAGACAGTGCAATTACACTCCACAAATGTTGGTGTGATCTTCTGAATAAAAAAGTGATATTTTACTGATTTGGGGATTCTTAGTAAGGAAGGATGATGTTTTCTTTCAGTCTTTTATTTCTTCGAATAACTTTCCTTCTGAAGACAACACAATATGCAGGGGAACTAGATGTTAATGCAAACAGAAGTAATTTCTTAATTGCCTAAAACACACTACACAAACACTTAAATAAATCTCAAAATAATGTTTCATATAAAAAAATCCAAAAGTATCACATGTTCATAACTCTCAATATTATTAATTAACACTCATAACAAAAACAAATTTATATAAAACATAAATAACAATATTTACCTCTTAACAGTACTGTCATAGTTAAATGTATTACTTCCAGCCTCTCCTTTAACAGTTAATCATTTCCACAGTCGAAGACATTTTACAAATCCAATAGCTTTCACTTCTTTGAATAAAACTAATACGAGGGCTGTTCAAAAAATACGGACTGACGTCATAAAACAAAATGTACCTTATTTAGAAGTTACAGGTCTGTGTCCCCTTCAAAGTACTCTCCTCCCCAATGCACACACTTATCCCAATGATGTTTCCACTTGTTGAAACAGTCCTGGTACGCTTCTTTTGTAATGTCCTCCAGTTCTATCGTCGCATTTGCCTTAATCTCGGGAATCATCTCAATTCTTCTTCCTTTCAAGGGTCTTTTGAGTTTGGGGAACAAGAAAATATCTCAAGGAGCAAGGTCAGGTGAGTAGGGGGGGTGGGGAAGAACAGTGATCGAGTGTTTGGCCAAAACCTCACAAGTTCTGAGGCACAAATTTCGCAGCAATGCAATGCATCTTCAATTTTTTGGTCAAAATCTCGTAACAAGATCCAACTGATATCCCACACTCTTCAGCAAGCTCCCTGACAGTCAGACGTCAATTTGCCCCGCACCAGGGTGTTGATTTTGTCGACATATGGGTCGTCAGTTGACGTGGAAGGACGTCCAGGACGCTCATCATCTTCAATGGACTGTCGACCATCCTAAAACGTTCATGCCACTTGAAACATGCCGTATGCTTCATAGCAACATCACCGTAAGCCGTGTTAAGCATAGCAAAAGTTTCAGTCGCAGAGTTTCCGAGTTTAACACAAAATTTCACAGTGAGTCGTTGCTCCTTCAGGTCATTCATTCTGAAATCCGCCAAACGAAAAAATCGCACTTCACTTAAAACCGCGTAACTAATACACAAATGAAGATATCTGCAATCAGGAAATGGCGTCGTAATCAGCTGATCTGTGCGAACCTAGCGACACCAAGCGGATTCCCCTGGAACCAACTGGAGCCGCGCAATTCAAACAGTCCGCGTATTTTTTGAACAGCCCTCGTAACTGTTTTACACTTAAACAAGATCACCTTGTAATTCTTGATGATAAGAAACCCACTTGAAATAAAAATGTATCTCAGAATGGCTGATATAGGTATTAACACTTTTATTGATAAGGAGAGAACAACATTTCAAATTTCCTAGGTCATCTTTAGGTTAAGAAGTGTTAATTAATACCCATACCACCCATTCTGAGATATAAGATCTTCTTGTGATTAACTTTCTGTTGTTCCATAGAAAATATTAATTAGACTGGAATTCTATTCTTCAACAGATAATTCTTCCAAACACAACAATTAAAGGACACCTGGAATTACTAATATCCTACACCAATAACCACTGTTGTAAAATAATGTAAATCAGCCTCTCAGTCAAACTTTATGGAAACCTAGCACTTAATGATCCATCATAATCTAAGATACAAATGATTGGTTATTTCACTCCTGCCTATACTCCTAAATGAAATTTCATTTCATAGTTAAATAGTTGTTTCTAGAACATTATTAGTGTTTAAGATCAACTGGTAGGACAAAGTATGTATCTTAAAAGTATCTTAGATGTACTTAAGGGATTTAAGCATATTGTGGATTCAGGTTACACCATTTGGTCGGTTCCTCCACTTTCTTTCAAAAAAAGCATCAACCAGATTAACACACTAGAAGTGGCATTTAACATTTATCAGGTTAATGTCAGATGTAACTATGCTAGCAGAGGGCAGAATTCAGTGTTATAGGATACAGTTCCAATAATGCTCCTATTCTACAGAATTAAAGACTGGTATGACTACACCTCCACTATCACAACATACAACATGCAAAGAAACCAAGCTGAATCTAATACCATATTCTTTCCAAATGAGAATATGTTTGCTATTTGGCATTAGGGTGAAGTAAAAACTTGTATATACAAGAAATACTGGTTCACAACTTGTTTCATGCCTCACTAGATAATTGGTGAATGACTTTATATAGTATTTTTAATAACTAACAGATATCCAGTTGCAGTTACAAACATCTGATTCATTACTGAAGAAAATAACCCAAATTTACAACAAACAGCAATAATCTTCTTCTGTTGTGGTTGTTCTTTACTTTGATGGTACTTCACAAACCCAAAACACCCACCTTATTCATGAGCAATTTACAGCAACTTTACACTTTGTGATTCAGTTCAAAGAAATAAAGTAGCAGGCCACTATGTGCATAATAAGATGAATGACTGTTAGATGAATAGCAATGAGCTAAATTTCATCTTTGTAAAGCCATAATTTTTTTTTATATTACAGTTTATCCTTTTTATAAAAATATATTTTCATAAATTAATTTATCATTCTAACTTTCATAAAATTTTATCATTTAAACAGAGTCATTTAAAATTAAATACTTACAATTTAAGAGTAAAAGAAATATTGTAACTAAAGCTCATTAATGAGATATCCAACATAATTCTCATGATCTAATTAATATTTCATTATTATAAAACCAAATATACACATCAAACATAATCAATATGCTATACAATCAATATTATACAGTTTAGAAATAAACAGAATAAACCAAAATGTATTTGCTACACAATCAATGTTACCTAACATGGTGTGAGTTTCTGTATGAACTTCTTGTATTGTTTTTATTGATTTTAAATTATATTTAAGTTTCATACTCAATCCTCCCAACGTATGTAATTTATGAAATGAAGAAAGACCGTAAAATAGCAGTGAAGCCCTCACAGAGAACTAGAAAGAACTAAGACTGGCCTTTGTAAAGGTTGTTGAACCATATTTTTGTTAGGAAATACAATAAATTAGAAGCTAAAAAACACATACTTGTGTAGCAAGGATTCACAACCAGAAAAACCTGATATAACTGAATAGTCCAACATTACAATATAGAACACTTTTTGAATTAGCTGATTTTAAGATGTTGCATAACAATGCAAACTTACATAAATTAAAGCTTTTAGAGTACACATAAGTAAACCTAAAGTCAACTACAACATAAACTGACAAACTAGCAATACTTGGAACCACATAACAGAATCTTGACAAAAACAGCACTGAAAGACCTTCTTAATGATCAATCAAAATCATACACAGCTGAAAGCTCTATGCGAGGACTGGGTTACTATTTTATTCTCTATTCCCTCTAATGAAGTTACAGACTTGGTGGTGGACTCAACAAAATGGTCTGAAATATCATCTTGAGATCAAGACAAACAGCAAAAGTACACATAAAATTCAGTCTAAATGTTGAAATCACTGACTAAATACATTTTACAAAAATGTTATATAATTATTTGGAGAAAAACATACCAATTGGTTAAAGATTTACCTATTACATAACTAAAGTTTAAAAATAGTTTAAGCAAATAATTCAAATTTGAGAACAACATTATTAAAATTTATAAAACAAAGAACTACAACAAATACTCACCTCAGTCTCCAATTGATGTTGGAGACTGAAGATTAGCTTGTACAAGACAAGCTTTTAACAACTCATCAACTTGTTCTGTATCACACTCTGGATCTATGTCAAAGTCCTGCATTGAAGAAATAGAAAGCTCAGCTTTCATAATGAACAATGTAAGATATTAACATCCCATTAACCTGTCACGTGTAGTGCTATGTCAATGTCCTGCATTAAAAACATGTAAAGTTTAACTTTCATAATGATTTTAATAACTCATCAGCCCATGTTCTATCTAGGATCTAAGTCAAAGTTCTATGTTAAAAAAAAGATAAATTTACGTTTTCATAATGAATGAGGTATAATTTTAACAGTTCATCATCCTGTTCTTTGACATTATCAGGACTTACATCAAAGTTCTGTATCATAAACACTATAAAAAAGTTGAATATCATAATGGAATTATTTTACAACTTTCTGAAGACTAAAGTAAAAATACATTATAAACAACAAATACATAAAAACATGTTTCCATTAGAGTGTATAATACAAGAGAAACAAATTTTTCCTTCACATGATACAAGAAACCCAAATTAAGTATTTTCCTAACATAGTTTTAAATTTCAAAAGTTAATATTGGTAAACTTGCAAGTATTAATTAATGGTATATAAAATTGTTTTTTTCTACATTAAAGGAAGCTCAATATAAAAACTTCAGAAGTTCAACCATAGGGGTTTTGAAGACTAAACACCTCTAACATTTGGTTTTTGTACTGATTATTAAATCACTTTAAAATGTGATAAAACAAAAAACAATACCAGTATATGTTTAATGCTCAAATATCAAACTATTATATAGTACAATATGTTTTCTATTCTGCTGAATTACTACTGCTTTTGTTTCCAGCTTTGACCACATTCTGCCATTTAGAGAATAAAAATGATGTAATAAATAATGGAAATATTTTACCATTCTCTTCAACCAAAGTGTTCGCAAAGTAAAAGAGATTTTACAGCAGTACAAATTTATAGGTCTTTTCTGAAAGCTAGTTTGCACATTTATAGTTTTAATAGTAAAAGCCGAGGTCCACCAAATTTCAACAATACTACATCACAAGATTTTACTTTAAAGAAAACCAAGTAATACAGTATTAACATGTTCTTGAACAAAAAGGAATAAAAATAAAAGTCTTTTGCAACTGTGGTAGAGAAACTATGTATTTGTTTGTTTGTCATCAAGCACGAAGCTATACAATGGGCTATTTATGCAATGCCTACCACGGTTTTTAAATTCTGAAGGAGAAACTAAGAGAAATAATAGAGAGGAAGGTCTTCCACATAGTCTAATGAAGACATAACAAAAACTGGACATTATTTTATGAAGTTTTAAATATATGCATTCAAGATAAACATTCTTAAAAACACTTCATTAATAAATTCTCACCTTATCAATGGTCTTCAGAAATTTGGCAACCAACTTTCGGTTGCTTGCCAATTGCTGTTGAGCTTTATCAGCATCCTCTTGAACTTTGTTTATAAACTGTGTTTGAAAAATAAAAGGATGTAGTGGAATAAAAAGCAGCAATAAATTCAGAACAAATTATTCTCTGTTCATACTAATAACATTGAACCTAATGTCACATTAAACAATACTGTTTTGAAACATCTTAGATGAGATGAAAATGTCATTGAAAAAATAAATCATTTTAAAATTCTATATATAATAAATAAAATGAAAGCAACACAGTAGTAGTTAAAAGTATTACAGAAATGGGATAAGTTATTAAATTAAATATCTAAACAGGAAACTAAGAACAGTAATCTATAACCAGAGCTGAATTATATCTATGGAGGCCAAAGCAGCTAATATATTTTTATGGGCCCATTAATGGTGGATGTATTTTGAGATATTTTTAAGTATTTTGGGAAGCTCGTAAAGCCTTTCTAGCCCTATCTGCCTCTGCATTAATCCAACATTGTCTATAACAGATCTTTAAAGTTTACCTTGTGCAGGCGTTTCTCATAATAATCAATAAAGTCTTCCAAAGGAAACTGTGTTAATTCTTGAACAGTTAAATTACTAATTGTTTCTCTGTCCATTGTCCAATCAGGAGGGAGAAAGAAACAAAGACAGGTCTTGAATGCTTGGGAAAGGTTTTGCTCCCTGGTGAACATACAAAATAATTTCTCATTCTATATAAAAAGGTCGTAAGTATTTCAAATCACAACCACAACTGCATAAAAAGTTAGCAGAAGTATAACAGTGTTTTATGAAACATTTAATGCATTCTAACTTAAAAAGGATGATACATTTATTTATATTTTATTCACATAATCACCTTCAAAGAACATAGCAACAATGATTATAACTTGTGTTACAGAATCATTTCCAACACATTTACTAACTGTACAAAGTGAGAATTGCACTGTGTATTTTTATAGCTCTTGTCACCTTTTGTCTAATCATAGAAAATTACACAAATGATTAACACGTTAGCTGCCGAGAAAATATACATGTGAGTGTTTAGCATTTGTTTGCATGAACATGTGCATCATAAATTAAAAAAAATTCAAAGATCATATATTTTAGCTTTCTTACTATTGCACTGAAACTTATAAGCACTTGCAAATTTTCAAAATGAGACCCAAAACACAAGCACTTCCAAATAGTTGACTCTTCTTCTTCAGGAGAAAAAAGGTTATGTTTAATGAGTGTGATGAAATGTATAGGTTAGGATGTTGATGTCACATTAACCAGATGTTCAATATGAGTTACCCTTGAGAACTAGTCAATCATAATCTGCTGTTTGTATCAGGTTTAGTTTTGTGTAAAGTTCATAATAGTTATAATAATTGTTAACTAATTTATATAAAGATAAAATCAAAATAAACAATAGAAATAAAATTTAAATAACGGCAAAAAGCAGTGGTAAATAGAGACAATAATAACACAGCTCAATATACAGGAAATTAAACCAGAAATTTTAAGGAAGAATAATACTAATAATATAAAGTAAGTTTAATCATAAATTTAGTTTTGGAAATCTTTTCAGACAGTTGCGAAGGTCAACAACCCCAGGATTAAGATTGATACCATTTGGTGTTACTGTATATTGTTTTGGTTTGACCTACATACTGAAAATTGATTGCATTTTAGACTCTGGATTAAGTAAATAACATTTTTTGTAGAGTAGTTTATGAAATTAGTGATTTTGAACTGCTTTTGGTTGTCTTTAGTAGGTGATCCTGTGTGCTAGCACTTACATAGATGGTGCCAAGTATTATGGATTTTGTCTATTGGGACTATTTCTCACAATGAAATATTCAGAAAAATTGTGAAGACTACATATCAGATTTGAAGTTTTTGGAAAAATACAGAAATGCAGACAAGATATTCTATCTATTCCATGCACTTCTAATTACACTGTTGTCTCTGGAATTGGATTTAATAGCTTTGGTTTTACTGACTATATTTTGAATAGCATTAAGAGAACAAAAGGAATTTTATTATATGAAAAACATTTACATTTACTTCTTTGCACATAGTTTTCACACATTATTTTAATTGTTCTAAAAATTTGTTACAATCAACAGAGTAAAGTGAATTCAAAATACAAACATCCATTAAAATCAAAATTCAAAGTGTTATATGCTAACTTTGAGAGTGTGAAACATAACAAGGCTTTATTACAAATTTTTCACTCCTCAAATTTCAACACAGTTACAACCAGAAGAATATTTGAGAAACATTCTGTGCAATATAATACTAACTCTATATAGAACATATTTATGACAAAAATCAAAACTGGCCAAATTATGCTTCATATTTTATATTCATTAAAATACACTCAAAAGTGTCATTCTCTACAGATGTGTAACTGATATAATTCACTGGTCATTCTTATTAGCCCAAAACCTACACATAATGAGAAAAGAAAATAACTTGTCCAAAATAAAATACACATATCACCTGTGGATTTATCTCAAGCAACAAACTTTACAAGATAGACTAAGTTAAACAAAATATCTTACATGTACCAACTTAACCTTTTAAAATATAAAGGAACAAACCTTATAATGTACAGCTGTAATAATTCTTACCTAACTGTACTAGTGCTGGAAGGACTATCTTGTGCAGACTCTGAATGAACCACTGAGCAAGTTGATGAAGGAAGGAGGGACAAATCAGGCTGGTGAATAATATTAATAAATATCAACTACAAATGTTTAAAACACATGATCAAGCAAAAATATTCTGCAGTTTCTATATGTACATGAATATTTAAAACATTACTGCTAAATCATCTACTCTAATATCTACAGAACTTTTCCAGTTTGGAAAAATCAACAATGTTAATCTTAGATTTAGGAGATCTGCTACCTATGCATAAATGGGATGGTGTGAAAATGGTTATTACACAATATATGAGTACTGGTGGTAGATATAAAACAAAGAATTTTAATTCACACATGTAAATTATAATAAAGTCTACCAAGAAAAAAAACAAGGAAAGACATACAACTGTTGCTTTGATCATTTACAAAAACAAATGTACAAGACACAGTCAACTTAGTTTAAACTTTTGTAATTTTCAACTCACCTCAATTATTTGTTTTTGTTTCCCACTCCACTGAATGATAAAAAGATATTATACATAACAGCAGAGGTAGTTCTGACCAGAACAAATCAGCCAATAAAAAACTTCTCATTTTTAATAATTTTATCATTATTGACCAGTCTTACAAATCACACATTTAGATAAGGCTATCCAATTGGTTTAATAATGAATAACATTGAAACTGTGAAATAAATTCTTCTTGTAATTCTCCAGCCAACATTAGGTCACTTACTCTTTCATTTAAAGAATATTTAATGATTGTTTAGATTGTGAGTTGTGAAGTGTCTATTTTTCAACAATACAATGGAAAGAATGTAGGTTGATAAAAAACAGATCAAATAAGTCCTAATAATGAGTAGCAGTTAGTACCTGTAAACTTTCACCCTCCTTCATGAACATTAAACATTTAAAGAATAGGTAGAAAAAATCTACAACAATACTTATAAGACAATGGAAGATTTAAGTCATGGTTGCTGGAAGAGCTACTACAGCATCTATACATAAATGAAAACTTTAGGATATGGGTTACAAGTTCTACTACAGTAGTTACATAATCATGGGTGTCTGCAATAGTACCTACATTTATATGACTGCAGAAATATTTCTCAATTTTGTGCTATTTGCATATAAACTTGTTATGTTTCTTACCTGGGTTGTACAAATGCTACTGCTTTTCTGTGTAGTCCTAATAAAATGAAAAATGAAATTGTAATCTTTTCTGGATGATATTCAAGTGTCACAAGCAGCTAAAAATAGTGTATCTTCTTTAAAGATAAAGAAATTCATATCTCAAGTGGTTCAAATGTTGTTTAAAAATAAGTAAAATATCATTTCAAACCAAAAAGAAATGTCTTAAATCTCTTGAAACAGACTTGGTCAATTTGACCAATCACATAATGTCTTTAAACTCAATTAAAGTCTCTATAGATTTAATACACAATGCTTTCAATATAGTGAGTATATTTTCACAAAGATTGGAAGTATTTCAGTTAACATTATCAAATATACACATTAAAAAATCATACTTTAGGAAGTATTTTCAATAAACTAAAGATTTGTCCATGCATATACTGAGTATTTGTTTTGAATTGTTCTTGTGCAAAGTAATTTTTATGTTAAGATTAAAAATACTTTCCTTCATCTCAAAAACCTTAAATTTTCTTTGTACGATCCCTAAAATCTCCTAAATACATTTCAAACGTTTTTTTCAAGTAAAAATTGGTATAAAAATGTCATTTTCTCTATCCTATCTCTATACAGGATCATTCAGTTTTATTGACCTAGTAACCATAAAAAAAATTGAAACTGATCTAAATTACCATTTTTTTCTTTCTAGAATAACTTCATATTGTACCATGAAACTACACTTGTTTATCCTAAGCAGTTTTAAGATCATAACAGTATATGTATTTCTAATTAAATTTTATTGTTCTATTGTCCTTTGAACTGTGTCTAACTACTATTCACACCATTATAAGTTGCAAATCTTTTGGGGGAATATGTAGCTCATGTTACACTATCAAAATACTTCACTCACAAGCTACTAAGAGTTGCTTGCATGCATGCCTTGTGAAACATTTTTATTATATTATTATTAATTTTACCTAACTTAATCTTAACTAACCTAAAAATATCCCTATTTTTACATTTTAATTACTTTTATAATAATAAATAAAGAATAAACATGAAAAATAAAAAATAAATTACTTTCTCAATTTTCTCTTTTTTTGCCATAGATTGTCAATGGCATTTAACCCTAGTTTTTTATGCTAATGATAGTAAAGCACTAAATCATTTTTAATTAAATAATACTCCAAAGAACACAGACTATTAAAATGCAAAATTATACAATTTCCCCTAACTCTAAATTTTTCTGGCTTTCTAGCTATGTGACAAGAGCTGTTACAAATTTATCTAAGCTAGTAGTTAACTTTTCCATGGAAAAGAAGCTTGTACTCTTAACGAAATTGATGATTATCTATTAAAAACACAACAGACTTTAAGACCCATCTAGTTATAACAGCTAACAGGAATTATCCAATTCATAGTTTAGGAGGTAGGCTGTACTACACTTAAAGGTAAAAATCTCTAGCATACTTCTGTTTGAGAGATGCTTCTATTTGATCTCATAAAAATGAGATAACACTTATCTGAAGTGGAAATCTTTCATATTGATCTCTTCTATTGAGTTAATATTGGGGAATAATAGATATGTCTACTCTATTAGAAGAAAATGCAAGAAAGGAATTTACATGGGGATGAACACTAGAGAGGAATATGAAGTGAATGGAATTAGTTTAACATCTGCATTAGTTACCAAACTGAAAGACTAAACAATGGATTAGTACAAATGAGAAGAAACCTGGACAAGAATGAGAACAGGGAGCCACACCTAGTACTTGTTTAAAAGCAGCAGTGTGGTCTGGCAAATAAAATAGATAAAATGTCAAAGTAATCTTGCAAAAAGCCCCATTTCAATAGCAGCCACTGAACAGTTACAAATGAGCTTAACACCTCCAGTTATAACCTACTAGATGTGGATTTCAGAAGAAATTAACATTCCCTGTGAGGTAACATCAGAAACAACTCTTACTGTTTATATTACTCACCACACTTGTCTGAGCTGGAAACCTGACTGGTTTTATTACCTTCCATCTGATATGTGAGAGCACTGCTACTCGTGCTGCCAAGTTTACATTCCAAGTGACCTGTCAAAGCTCTGTTATCCATATTGCCTATTTTACCTTCAAAGTGACTTATTAAAGCTCTGCTCCACATGCTGCCTGCTTTACTTTCCATGTGAATTGTCAAAGCTCTGCTCCACATGCTGCCTGCTTTATTTTCTATGTGAATTGTCAAAGCTCTGCTCTACATGCTGCCTGCTTTACATTCCATGTGAATTGTCAAAGCTCTGCTATACATGATGCCTAATTTACCTTACATATGACTTGTAAAAGCTATGCTACCCATGTTGCCTACCTCTACTTTGCATATAAATTTTCAGAAATCTACAACCCATCCTGTCTACACCAGACAACAAATAATTTGCAATTGAAAAAATTAAAGTGATTTCAAGGTAATCTCTACATTATGAGATATTGTAATATCTCAATATTTTATTAGCACTATTTGAAATTCAATGCAATAAATTCAGTACAATAAATTTATGCTGTGAAATTACGTTTACTTGGACAGCTTAATGGGTAAGACACACGTTTGATAACTTTGACCACTGACTGTATTTGGTGAAAAATTCCAATTATATTTTTCATTTATGCTATTTGTTCTCAATATTATTATAGCAAATTGCACCACTTTTACTTCACTTCCACCTCATCTGCTCCATCCAGGAATCATGGAAACTGTTCAATTTGCTAGAACATCTGAGAAGTCCTTGACTAAGCATAAAAGGAGTGGAGACAAATGCCTCTCTCTTATTCAGTTTGTTACATCACCACATTTATTGCACAGTAAAAAGTTTGATATTCTTTCTTGCTTTCATACCTGCAATATAACCAAATTCTGCAAAACTTTGTTTTTTATAATATTTTTAACTCCACTTCTGTAAACATAAATTCTTTTATATGTTTAAGAAGATCATTTGAAATGCTGGCTACCTCCAGTTCAAGTAAAGTTCAAAAGTGCAAAAATCACCCAAACAGTTTCTGCTACATTTAGGGAAACTGTATTACAGTTTTATAAAGGAAAAATACCACACACATGATAAATTTAGTTTAATACCACTATTTTGAGTATAAAACTGGTGACCAATTTGTGATGTAGAGTTTGCACATCTGGCTTGACACAATGGCTGAAAAAAAAAGCAAGTATGCCATTTGCAGTTCCCATGATATGGTATGTTAATGCTTGACTAATGTTTCTGGATATTCAAGAGAAATTAACAATATTTTATATATCCAGATATTGCACCTGCAACAAAACCAGTACCTTGTAGGGATGGTCTTAGATTGTCACCTCTACCAGCAAATTTGGAAACAGAAGACAAAGAATAAGCTTCATCTTTTTCATCTATTAATTCTATACCTGTGGTACCTTAACATAAACTGCCTCACTGCATAAAAATCAAACTAAATGATCAGACTCATAACCTGTCTTTATCAAAGCAGCATGAGAAACTCTTTGACTCTCATTTAGAGCAATGGAATTTATTAACTCCAGGAACAAGAGTCTCAATTTACAAAAGTCATCATCACAGTCTTGTTTTTCACTACAACATGCAGCATACTTAGTGTTTCTGTACAAATGTTGATACATATGGAAGAACCAAATATTGACCATCATCCTCATGAATGGAGAATTTTATCAACTCCTCTGAAGTTAGTCTGTAAGCTGTGTTTTTGAACAATAAAAAAATTAAACAATCAATTCCTGTAACTCATTCTATGAACATGAATGAAGCTCATCAAATTATGCACATTATACTTGAGGCCATCAAATATAATCACCATAGGTGGTACATATGTGGTGATCTAAAAGACATTGCATTCATGCTACACCTACAGATGGATTTACCAAACACTGCTACTTTTCTTATCTTTGGGACAGCTGAGATGATAAAATTGTTTCAGAAAGAAAGAACAGCCAGTGAAATAAAATTACTTATCAGGGAAACAGAATATCAATTATCGAATTTTAGCAAATCATCAATATGTGTTTCTGCTCACGCTTCATAGTAAACTGGTATTTATGAAGTATTTTGCAAAAGGAATGAACAAAGATGATAACAGTTTCAGATATTTGTCTGATAAGTTTCCAAAAATCAGTGAAGCAGAAATGAAAGGAGGTACCTTTGTTAATCTTTGTGTTTGAAAACTGCAAATGGATGATGATTTTGAAACAATACTCAATCAGGAAGAACTTTTTGCTTAGAAACCAACCAAAACCAGTTGTCAAAAATTTCTTAAGACAAACAGTGAAATGAAAATTATGTTGTGACAATTGATGATATATACAAGAACTACATGAAAGTGAAGTTTAGAATGCCACAAAAAATGTACTACTTACACTCCCATTTAGACTGATTTACAAATCATCTATATGTAGTGCACAATGAACAGGTTAGGTGCTTTAATCAAGACATTCCTACAATGGAACAGTGATATCAATGATGATGGAAGGTTACTGTTGGTACTTAAAGCATGAAACTGAGAACATTCACACATAAGGCATAAGAAGCCAAACAGAATTTTGTAACAAAACTTAAATCATGATGAAAGTCTTGAACACAGCCTGAATGCATATTTAGCATATAATCCTATGCTTTACTTAATGGTTTTATAAACTTGAATTGCTATTACGTATTGCTTTTATGTAAAGTTATTAAAAAAAGTTACTTTCACAATATAAAAGAATGTATTTAAATAAATCTATTAAAACTCAAAAACTAGATCAGTAATTTTAAACATTATTTTAGAATAAGCATCATCTGATTACATAGAAATATTTGCATTTTTTCTAGTAGCAGATAATATTTTTGTCATTCTTGCCCAGTGATTGCTTTAACTTTCACATAGCTTTTCAGAGTACTGCCACCCATGTTGCCTAATGAAAGAGATTTCCTGAACACTGAACTTCAAATCAAAGGCACTGAGGAAATTTTCTAGACATTTCATTGTTCTAAGTTGTAATGCACTCCAGTATTAAACATAAAATGACATGTTTATAATCATCATAGTTACCACATAAGCAAATTTACATGCATCTATCTACACTATTTAATTAAATGAATCAGGGTTAACCACAATAAATCATTGTGTTAATGTAGTTCCCCCAAACTTATCAACACAGAAGAGCATTATCTTTCATTTTTTTAAAGTTCATGCTTCAAACTAAAGACACTCAAAACTCTCCTTGTCAACAGTGAAATATATTTTGAATATCAACCAATTTACACAGTTTTGCAATTCCTTATGACATGAGACTGAAACCACTTTTTAATTATTTTACAAGCATTTTTGAACATCTTTCTCTTTACTGAATTTATAAAAGTGGTAATCTTACATTGTTGAAGATGTAATGTCATCTTGGTCATCACTAGAGTTTATTACATCTTGCTCTTCTTCTTTATCATCTAATACAATAAAAGAAATTATTTCACCTTTTCTGAAAGAGTACAGAAATATGAAAGACTTTCCAACATATTTTTATATTGAAAATATAAATGATTATTCAATACATGTGATAACCTAAGTTCTCACAAAAGTCTGAAAGATCAAAATAAATGGGATTAAATTAAATATTTATAATACATAGCTAGAGATTAACTAAAATGGAAGAAAATTGCATAATGTCTCAATTCTTCATATTTTTACCAATGTTAATGAAAGAAAATTTGCTGAATATCAGAAAAATCACTATATATACATATATAGTTTGTAAATCAATGGTGTTAACTGCAAGAACTGAACCAATATTCCTTAAATAGAAACAATAATTCTCTTAAAAGAAAATCTTTTCACCAAAAAACAATCTGAAATATAATTTCACTGTTGAGTTTTACTCTGTTTTGAGTAGCTATTTCTTTACAACCATAAAAGAAAAGCATAAGCTGTATTACACTAGATGCAGCTAAAACTTTTAGATTTATACAACAACTTGAGTATGTGGTATATAACATGCAAGCCCTCCAAAATGTGAAAATGAAATTCTCAAATCTTGTAGTCTTGAATGCAGCAGTGTGTGTGTTTTCTCATAGCAAAGCTAAATGAATTGAACCCCTGATTTTAGCTTTGTAAGTCTGTAGACATACTGCTGTACCAGCAGGGGACAAAATGCATAAGTGAACTTGAATACTTACTATGGAAGATAAAGGTTTATGCATCAATACACTCAGTAGCCACTTTGTTAGATACACCTGCTCTTTAACATAAAAAGCCAAACAGCAAGTCATGTGCCTGCAAATCAGACATGGTCAAGAGGTTCATTTGTTGTTTGACTAAACATTTGAATATGGAAGATGTCTGATCCAAGCAGCTTTGACTGTGAAAAGATGAGGCTACAGTGGGCACGTGATCACCAAAAATGGACGACTGAAGATTGCAAAACCATCATATGGGCTAATGAATCTTGATTTTGCTGCAACATGCAGATGGTAAGGTCAGAATTTGGTGTAAACAGTATGAATCCATGGATCCATCATGCCTTGTGTCAATGCTACAGGAGAGTGGTGGTGGTGTTGTAATGACATGGGGACCATTTTCTTGGCACACATTAGGCCCATTAATGTCAATTGAGAATCATTTGAATGCCACAACATACCTGAGCATTGTTGCTGACCATGTGCATTCCCTTTATGGCCACAGTCTACGTATTTTCCAATGGCTACTTTCAGTGGGATAATGTACCATGTTACAAAGCATGCATTATCTCAAGCTGGTTCTACAAATATGAAAGTGACTCAAGTGTACTCCAATGACCTACACAGTCCCAAAATCTCAATCCAATACAGCACCTTTGGGATTAGATGGAATGGGAAATTTGCAGCATGAATGTGTGGCCAACAAATCTGCAGAAACTGCATGATGCTATCAAGTCAGCATGGACCAAAATCCCTAAGGAATGTTTTCAGCACCTTGTTATATCTATGTTGCAAAGAATTTAGGCTATTCTGGTGGCAAAAGGGGGTCCCATCTGGTACTAGATAGATGCACTTAATAAAGCAGCCACTGAGTGTATATCTCCAGATAAATATAAATATACTACTATTTAACATGGTTTATGATCTGGTGTGTTCTTTTGGATTATGTGGAAAAATTAATGCTAAATCCAATCTATATAATGATAAAAATGTATTTATTTAATTGATAAGCATTTGCTTCAGTCACATTCACTCGTAGGTCTAATTTCTTAAGTAAACTTTACAACCCAAGCTCAAAAATTGATGTAGGCCTAACTTGAAATACAATATTTCAATAACAATTCCTCTAAGACTAACAATAGGTAAGTTTTACTTAGTTTAGATTGATAAACATCCTAACTCCCTGAATAACTTATCAAAAACACTGAACTGACTAAATCATCACTAATTACCCTTAATTACATCATAACCTTGCTTATTATTACAGGAAGCTTATAAATTCTTAACTTTTGTGATATTTAGTTTGGACCACCTGTCCTTCTCAATTATGTAGACCATATCACTAATTATTTACACTGCAGAATATGGCTCTTCCCACTATCTGCTTAACTTTGGAGATTTTTCTTTTCTTGCACTGGGGATTTAACAGCCATATTATGTCACCTTGTTACTATCCAGTCTTATGAACATTAAAATAATAAAAGCTTTTAATTTTATTACAAGCTGATTTAAGTCTTTTACAGGTGAAGTCATGCACAACATTTTTATTCTTCAGTTTCATGAGATCTTTTCCAGCCATCTGATCCTCAGGAAATGCTGGAGTGTTTGGTACCAATACACCCCTGGTCACTAGATGTAGATTTATTCCTCATATCTTTCAATACAAATATTTCATTTCTTGGTAATATAATGACCATTCTCCCTTTTTTTGAAATCCAAGCTCTTGTGTAATAACTTTTATGTAGTGAATGTGAACTTCCTGATGTTAAACTGTGAACTTAGCCTAACCTAGCACCAATGTCTCTGCATCAAATCAGTTCCCAATACACACTATTGATGTCACTTATCCACTCCTCCTGAAGTGCAGGAAATCACTCTACAGTAAGGGAATTTCTTACACTTTCCTCTTGTTCATCACATCAATCTCTTTTTCTTTCTTCATCTTTAGAAGCAATTTCCTATGTTTTATTGCTAAGTCAGACCAAAATATTCTGCCATACAACCAATGTTGACCAATAAACTGAAAGGCTTCCTATAAAATAAACCCATGGACTAGTGGACTGGTTTCTTTAAATAACGGATTTCTTAACTCAACTGGGTCATGTGCAGTATTCTCAACTGAGCTTTATCCCATAATAAAAACTAAACCCTTTTTTCCCAGTGTCTGCTTAGATCTTTGTTGTTTCTTTGATCTTGTTGGGTTCAATGACTCATCCTTTTGGTATTTTCTCCTTGGCTCATTAAGAGCTGTTGATTTCTCTAATTCTCAACTATACTCTTTCCAATATCCTTTGAAAGAAATTTTTATCCTAGTTAGCATTTTATCTACAGTTCATGACAACAGCTCCTTTCATGTAACACTTTAAACATCTGTTATCTTGTGGTATATTTCCTCCATGCTGTTTGACTAATCCTTTTCAGTTGTTAATTATTTATGTACGATTATGATGAATTCTAGTTTGATCACCAAATTAAGAGCTTCCTTTAACCCTACCAAAATTGGTTGGGTGAGATTCACCAGGCTCACCACCACAAAAGTATCCATAAGAGTAATTATTATTCATAGTGACAAACACTCAAGATCAATTTCATTTCTTATCCAAGATGCCTGAACTGGAAACATCCTACCAATTTTTGTTACCTACCATAGTTGTTTTTGTTGTAAACATTTCTGATAGGTTTTTTAGTTACCTTATCTGAGCTGTAAACATTCCTGATTGGTTCTGTTTCTTATCATATCTCTCTTGACTAGAAACATCCCTTACTGGTTTTCATCGCTTACTATACTTGTCTGGGATGGAAACATTCCTGACTAGTTTTCTCAATTATCATAACTGTTTGGGCTAAAAGAATCTATGATTGGTTTTCTTATCATAAATGTCTGAGGTAGAAACATTCCTCAATGGTTTTATTACTTACTGTATTTGTCTGGGCAGGAATAAAACTAGACTGAATTTATGAATTACCATATTTGTTTGGGATAGAGAAAACCCTGACTGGCTTTATTACTTACTACACTTTCTTTGGCTAAAAACATTTGTGACTGGCTTTCTTGGATATTTTCCTGACTAGTTTTATTAACTTGTTTGAGCAAATCTTTTATAACTTTTTCAAATTACCCAATTTATTATGGTTAAAAAATATCCATGGCTGATTTTACTGTTTATATGACTTGTTTGAGATAAGCATTCAAGTTAATTTTATCACTTTCCACACTCATATGGACTAGAATCATTCAAGACTGATATATGACTTTTCTACACGTCTGGACTGAAAACATCCATGACTGCTTTTAACTACTCAGCAAACCTGTCTGAGACAGATACACTTATGACTAATGTTATAATCTACTTGACATTTTCTGAATGTTTTTAGAATTTACAAGACTTGTCTAAAATTGAAATGTTCAATGACCAATTTTATTGATTATCTGACTTTATTGAAGCTAGATGCTTCCAGAACTGATTCTACTACTCTTTTAGCTTTTATGAACTAATAACATTCATTATTTGATCTATAACTTACCTGACTTATCTGGACTGGAAATATTCATGACTGGTTCTTCGACACTCACACGCTGCCGACGTTTTTTCCTTCGATAACGGGATTTATTGTTTTTACTGGATGGTACAGAAGATTTTACTGTTTGCTGCTTTTGTTTAAAGAATATTTGCTTCTTACAACTCAATTTCTGATAGCCACGATCATGGCTGAAATTTTCTCTAGACTTAGGTTCAGCTTCTTCTTGGGTCAACTGTCACAAAGTTGAAAATAATCATCATGAGTTTCAAAATTTGAAACTGAAATCAATGTTTGTGAATAAATCAAAAGACAGTGCATCAAAATATTACACATAACCTTTATTAATACACAATTATTTCACTCTCCAACAAAAGATCAACTTCAGAAATAAGATAGTCTAGAACAATAAAAGTTCATTTGATTAAAATTACAAAAACAAGTAAAATATAAGTATCAAAGTAATATCACCATTAGAATGAGTTTATATTTCAATATGCAATTAACTACACATAGCATGAATGCATATTAAGTCAATTTATTGTTGGAATACCTGGGATTTATCAACTTCTTTTGGATATAAAGGTCAAATTATGGAAACCAAATTAACACTTCAGGGCTCAATAACTCACACTGTCCATTTCCCCCAAAAAGTTCATTGCTCTGAAAAAGGAAAATAAATATGATGGTGTCTAGTATGCAATACTGAGTTGAGAATTTGGCTTCTGGGTAGCAGAAGGAGGGTTCCTATCACTTTCTCCTCAAACCCAATGAGACAGAACAAGAATTTAACTTCCAAATTTTAAAAGAATGAGGAAATACATTGTCTAGTCTTGTGTCAATTCAACACCAGACCAACTGGGAACCCAGCACTGTGCAACAATAGGATGGAGGAAAGCCAGCTAGAGGGTTGAACTATACTACATGTACAGTACACCATTGCCCTACACTGTATAAAGTGGAATTGGTCACACTCAGGAGGAACCCTCTATAGTCCTCCACCATCCCAGTGGTTAGAAGTTGGAAAGTGGCAGGGAGGTGAAAATGCATTGTTTTTAATAGCAAGCCAGCACCAGATTTTAAACTAAGCAAGGAGTGTGAGCAGGTATCCCCTGCCTGCTTTACTCACAATAGTCTATGAGTGGGTACTGTCTAGATAAGGCTTTATTTAAGATGATTAGCATTATAAGAAAACTTCAAGCAGCCTTGCAAAACACTCCATACCAAAAGTGAATGCTATATCAAACCAAGAAGACTCTGCACTGTGTGGATTTTGTACAAATGTATCCTTGAAGGTGACACTTACCACTGAGCAGGATTTTTTGAGGCATGAGAGAGCCCAGAAAAACATGGTAAAAAAGTAAGAAATTTAAAGTCAAAGTATGAGATACAGAGAACAGTGACTGAAAGCTGTCCATAGCTCTACAAAGAAGAAATGACCAAATGTAGACAGAGTTTAACAAAGGAGCAAGGGGTCTAGTGCATGCCAGCACAAATAATCTCCTCTAACAGACAATAAAAGCAAGCAGTCATAAAGTAAGTGAGATGGCAAATGTAATAAAAGGACACCTAAATGTGGTGACTTGTATTCCTGGCCAATGAAGAACATGCTAAACAAATGAACTGATAAAGCCAGCCAGTGAAAGTAAAGGTAGATAAATCATGAGTGGATGAGCATTCCATGGAATGAAAACAACAGAATTTGGAACTATGAAAGAGAGATGTACTGGCCAAATAACAACAACCTGCATGGGTATGAGAGAGGAGGCTGTTGCTAGTAGTAAGGCAATATAATGTTAAGTTGTATCTAGAGAAATGTTAAATACTAGTTTATAAAAGTTATAATTTCATTGTATAGGTCATGCTTAGACCACATTTGAAATAATGTGTTTAGTTTTTGTCTTTTTACTTCAGGAAACACGTTGAATTATTGGAAGAGGTTCATAAGAGAGCTTCTAGAATTGAGCATGAAAAGAAGAGTTTGTCATATAAGGAGAGGTTAAGATTGCTGAAATTGTTTTGAGTAAGAAGAGTTAGAGGGGATCCGATTGAGATGTTTATGATTAAGAGAACTGATTGTATTCATACAGCATTTTATCCATACATAAATATGAAAATAGCATTAGCAGGGAACACAAAGTGTTAAATTTCCTATACTGAAAATACATTTTTGATAGATACTTCCTCTATTCACAAGACTACCTAACTTCCTCTATTTACAAGACTACCTTTCTCATCTAGTACTGCCCTCTATATGCAATTTTTTCTTTATGCATTCCACAAGCCTCCTGCTAAACCCTAATGGAATTGAATGATTCTAACATGTCTTTCATGTAAAACAACAAGTGTCACATTAGTATGACCATGAAAGAATGGATGGGCAGCTTTCCCCTTCTGCTTCACCTATGAACTCCATGAGTGGTATGGCTGAGAATAGGCAAGTTTATAAAGCAATTACTTCATGAAGTTACTCACCTACAAGAGATCTTGTGGAACATCCCATCTCAACAATGAGCATTATGAAGCCACATACAAAATAAAGTGTAAGTCAATATGGCTGTACAGCACAGATTTTAAGTTAAATAATAGCTAGCCAAGCAACACTTGCAACTGAATTGGATCCATATAATGAGTAAATCAAACAAGTCTCTGAAAGGAAAAAAAAAGTTTAAATATAAACTTACACAGTCAAAGTAGAAGACAAGTACCTGATGAAGAAGAAACCACAGTATGGTGTATGTAAGGAGAGACAAATATATTAAATGTAGTCCACATTCCCACCTGTAAGATTTCTTCCAATGGCCAATGAAGATGACATGAGGGAAAAGGCAAGATGTCAAATCTGTTGAAAAGACACCTAGAACAAATTCCAGAAGACAAAGAGAAATAAGCCAATCAAATCAGGTCAAAACCAACTGGTGAGGGTAGAAAGGGAATGATCTCAAACAGAGAAAGACTGTCAAGGAATAAAGATTGGAAAAAGGTACCACAGGAGGATGCCATGCAGCCAATACAACAATTAAGAGTATGAATCAGACATAGAAGTCTCTCCAGACTTGGATGAAGTTACACATGAAAAAAGCAAGGAAGGGAAATAGGGAAAAAGGAGGAGTTACTCTTCCTAGCTATAAAGGTCTTTCGAAGGAAGAAATGACCCAGATAAAGGAGAAAATAGGTAGGGTGGTAAAGTGTATGTGAAACATCAATGGCAAACAAATCAGACCTTTAATATAGACAGGCTGAGAGAAGAAGGAACGGCATTTTATGGGGAAGGTGAAACATGGAATATGAGGAAAGTGGTTCAATTGGAGGTAATATGAAGGAATGAGGACCACATTAATATCCCAGTGTGGATGATTAGGCCACTTGGGGGAATGATGCACCCAAGAGGAACAAATTAACATGGTACAGCCAAAGCAAGCAAAAACTCTAAAATATGGGGAGGAGGCATGGGATAAGGCTGTCTGATAATCTGAGAGCGAGAAGACTGAAAACATCCCATGAAAAAATCCATGTGAGAAGCTCTGCCATTCAAGCCATAGTAGGTCAGTCAGTGGGGATTCAACAAGTCACAGAACAACTATGGAGCACATTTCATTTGCACTGATATACCTCCATTGAAAAAGAACATGTGGAATGAGCTTAAAGAAAAACTAGTTAACAGAAAAAACCTGATCTTCTCACCATGGAATATATAAAACCTAGGCATGAATGGTTGGATGTAAAACCAGTGATTGAAGTTGATGCTGAAGGAATGGAGATAAAGAAAGAGGTACTGGAGAGAAAAGTTGCAATTGTTGTAACTGCAGAAGCCTCGATTGAACTGATCAATAACACGAGTTCTGATCAGAAAAACTTGACAAGGGGTCGTATGGATGAGAGAGATCAATCAATAAAATAATCAGATTGGAGTATAAACATAAAGGAATTTGAGAGACCAATCCTGGCTGAAGGAACTGACAACCAGGGCCTAAAAATGAAATACGGGAGAACCAAAATAGGAATAACTTGTGATTAAGGTATGTAGCAATTGCATCTGCATGGGGAAAACCATACTAATTGCAAAGCTACTAGAAAATAATGAAATCTAAAGACCACACCATCAGATATATTTGTTATGAGCAGAAAAGATGATTCACTACAAGATTGAAAGCATCTGGAACATGATATGCAATGAGATGAATATGGTATGTGTGGATTCACTGTTGTAGATCCCAAGTTCAACAGAGATCTTAACCAGTGCCCACTTGGTGATTGATGTGTGATACCACTAGAGAATTGTCATAATGAATCATCGTCAGGTGAGAGAAAGAAAGTGATTCAAAGCCCAAAGATGTTGATGTACAAAGATCATTTATATACAGAACAATAACCTGAAGCTTCCTGGTGATTAATACATGCACCCTAACTCTGAAGAAATGCATCTGTGAAAATATATAAATAATGATGAGGAGGAAGAAGTGAGGATCCTAAAGACATATAGGCTTTGTCTAACCACTAATGCGGATCACCTTCAGAGTAAGAGAAGGGATAATTTTGAGCTGACAAGGGATCCTCTGCAGGGTTCCATTGATGGCAAAGAACCCACTGAAAGGATCACATATATGCATGAACAAGAGAAGCCAGTGATGTTATTGAAGGCCAGATCACCAAAAGTGACAGAGCCTCCAAGACAGAAAATTATGGACATGGCAAACTAATAGTTCCATGGAACAAAGTCATAGACAAGAAAGGCCAGCCTAACTAAGTCAAGTGTTGAAAAAAAAAAAGACTCCCAAAAGGACAAGATACAGAGTAGATTGGAGGAAAGACTTCTCAAATTTGATTAAACAGACCACCCAAGCAGTTCAGAATAAGCCAGTTGTCCATACAAGGATGGAATTGCAACCCCATTGCATTAAGATGGCAAGCAAAAGTTCTTACAATCTGACAGACAACATAAGAGACAGAAGCAAGCACAAAGGGTAGGGTGCAAATTTGATTAAACAGACCACCCAAGCAGTTCAGAATAAGCCAGTTGTCCATACAAGGATGGAATTGCAACCCCATTGCATTAAGATGGCAAGCAAAAGTTCTTACAATCTGACAGACAACATAAGAGACAGAAGCAAGCACAAAGGGTAGGGTGCAAAATTGATAAACCTCCCTGTGATGGACAAACTGGAGATAGGAACAAGGTCATGATGATAAATGGATGTGGAGATAAGAATTGGCAATATCCATCTTAGTCACCCATAAGCATGAAGGCAGAGGGAAGGAAATGGGCATAGGAGACACACAAGGTGGGTAAAACAAATTCACGAATTCTTTTGAAAAAACTTGAAGAAGCCAATAAGCCTTGATGAAAGTATGCCAGTGGTAAGAAAAAATGGCAAGCCAAGCTACCAAGGTAGTCACTGATGCTGTTGTTGACTTGACATGCATCATTGAAGAAAATGATGATATGAGGCACCCCAAGAAGGGTCAAGGAGAGGAAGGGTAAGGGAATGGAAAAAAACAATAAAATCTAAATTATGGAGGTTAGAAGTACAGGAAAGACAAAAGATGGAAAAGGAATGTAAGTTTATAGTATTGACTGTGGAGGTACACCCAACAAAATTGGTAAAACCAAAGAAAGTAGAGAAAGCTGTTCAGTAACCAGTAACAATCAGAACATATAATTACTGGCCAAAGAGAGCCACGTGAAGAATTCACATAGGATATGGATGGGCAAAAATATATCATTTTTGCTGATAGACCATAAGGATCCTCCCAGACACATCATATGGGAAATGAAGAAGATTATTTCATGAAAGTGAAAAACATCATACAAAGGACTGTATAAATTCAATAAGTGAAGATGGAGCAGCAAGTTGATTGAATGAATAAAAGTATGAGGCTGAATAAGAAGAAAGTAGAAGAAAAATGGGGGGGGGGGAATGTCAGAAGGCACAACAGAACAAACCACAAGTAATGCAGCCAACAGAACATGACCAGAAGTACCAAACATGGACTGTCCTAAATGACAGAAAGAATGAAAGGGAGGAAACAAACAAGGAGTAAGCATAGAGAAAGAGGTTAGACCAGTCCTGACTGAATATATCCACCTCTATTGCTGATGGATAGGAAACAGACCAAAGTAGAAAAAACCTGACACTGTTGTAAGTGGCAAACACATCAATGTGAAGGGTGCTCAAATGAGAGCAAACCCATTGAAAATAACAAGAAATATTGCACCACCCCATGAATAATACCTCACTGGGCACCTGGAACATGGCAGGCAACAAAGTAGACTTGTAGAAAAAGGGCTAAGAAGAGGGTTGGCTTATTGTTATGTTAAGTTGTGTGAATATATCATATACAAACAACCTCATACAACTAGAAGAATATTAATAGTCACTTCCTTTAGGTTTACTTGACTTGAATTCTCAAAAGAGTTGAGACAAGTAGCCTACCCCACAAGGAAGCATTTGTAAAAATATGAAGACCCAAACATGAGAATAAAGAAAAACACAATGTAATATTGGTCCTGTCAAGCCACCAAATGAAATCACCACACAAAAAAGTGGGAAGATAAAAAGGGAAGACAAAGAATTCTGAGAGATGTTTCATAGACCACGTAAAGTCTTTTGAAAAAAGATGCTGTGATAACATTTCAAGAGTATAAGAGGTTCCATGGAGCCCAAGTTTCCAAAAGAGAGATAACATTTCATACAGGAATAAAAAGATAGAAAGAGCTATGGAAACCAAACTATCCATGACTCAAACAAAGCAGAAAAGCAATAGCCTTGTTTATATGGAAATTGAAGGACATGCCCAATTAAACCAGATATTGAAAGGGTGTTAGATGAGACTTTTTCCAGCTTGATTAGCTTACCTAGACTAGTTGCCTTCTGAAAGACAAGAGTAAGGTCAGAAAAGCTCTGTTGGGATGGGGTTAAAAGAAGCTAGTTGTCCTAAGACAAAAGGTCTGACACTGTCTTGGAGAGATGTCAGTGGAAGACAAGGTCCTTTTGAGAAGAGAAAGGAATGGGAACAGAAGACAAGGGTGAAGGAAAGGAAAATGAATGGAATCTGTAGCCCCAATGGTTGCCTATAAAGGTAATCTATAATTCGAATAACAGGCTCCCAAATGTTCCAGAGTCCAGAGGGTATTAGCCAATAAAACTGTTGGTACTGAAACCTACAGATAGTTGAAAAACAGATGACAGGAATAGGATGGAAGAAAAGAGAGAAGAGTTGGGAAAATGGAAGACAGCAATTGAAACAGAATAACCTTGGGAGAGAGAGAAACAAGGGTAATTGAGGAAAAATGTTGGCAGGTAGCCTTCACCTGTGACTACAAATAATCAAGTACTGAGTATTCGAAAAAAGGAGGAGAAAAACATGCTTGGCAAAGAAGTGCATCCCTCTTCAACAAATCCCAGTAACAGAATAACAGAGTGAGAAGGGACAAGAAAAAGGAATAAGAATGTGTCAATGTTAAAAAAGAAGAAAAAAAGTGTCCACCAAAAATGCCTCAGAGTAACAGCTAATCGCTTCAAGATGAAAATGGATAGAACAGAAGCAACATACAAATGTAAGGATGGTAAAGCAAATATGAGAAAAGTGAGCTAGAGAAAGATAAACAGAAGGTAAATATCAACATTCCAAGACTGAAGAAGAGCATCTTAAGTCTGAAAGTTCCAAGAAAAGGTCATCAGTTCCATTGTAAACCAAAACATTTTTTCAGCATGGATTCAGGTATTGAGAGAAAATGAAATAAAAAGAAAATATCCTGAAGAAGGAGCTGAATGAAGAAGAGAAAGTATGAAGAAAATTAACATACCAAAAAATAAAAATCTTAGAAAAATGTAAAATGTTGAGATAGATTTACAACTGCACTGTAAGAACTGTTTGTAAACTTAAGCAGTGAAAAAAACAAAACCAATAATCCATACCTCATCGAATAAGAAGTACCAGATACCATTTTGTTAGTCAGTCGAAACAGAATGAACAGTCCTGATGTTCAATTCGAGACAACATGGAAATGACTGTCCTTGTGTAATCCATGTTGTGCAAAACAAGAGCCACATAGTCTACACAGGCAAAACTGTTTGCAAGTAAAAACAAAAAATATTTCCAACACAGTTGATTTTATAGATACTTCAACAAAAAATTGATGTTATTAAGAAAACAAAAACATGTCTGAATGCACGCACATATCCAAAATTGAGAAATGATGAATGAATAATCAGTACAGAGTGTTTCATACTGTATCAGAACTGAAATGAATTTCAAATATGTACATACTTGTGAAATATATTCTCATCCCCTTCTCCATACCCAAGAGATATTTGACATTCCATGACAACTACAACTATGAAATCTGAATTACAGTGGGAAAGCAGATCTTATACAAGTCCACTTAATCAATTTAGTTCTAAAAACTTTACAAACATGAGTTTGCCATTAATTGTGAATTTAGTAATGGCATACTAACTTTTCTCAAATTATTATCAAAATTAATTTGTCATTGGATTTCTTTCCCTTGGGGCTGTGAATTGCAGATAAGAAAAGAATTTTCCAGATAAATTCTTGAAAGAACACTTGTGACAACTAAATCAATTAAAAAACTTTCACTCATAACAAATAACAAAATAATAAAATTTTTGTTAAAATATAAGTCTGTTACAATCCTTTTTTTATTTTGTAATATAAATTATATTTTTCTTTTAATTCTATAGTGTATGTTGGATACACAACTGTGGCAAAGTAACACCAATACAGAAACAATCATTAACAAAACGTTTCATTTTAAGTAGCTAAGTTATTAAAAGAGACCAATGTTCAATGATACACAACAAATATTTAACCTTATTCCAAACGTACAAAAAAGATGCATTAATTTAATCTTGTTGATCAATGAATCTCATACCGTGGACTGATAAAAATCCAATAACGTTCTTTAGAGTGATTCTGGAATGCACACTTCATCATACAATATTGCTTATATGTACAATGTTTTACAACCAGTACACACTTCCAGCTATAACAAAAACACTGAGATACAAAAATATGCAATAATGATAATTTTGGAAGATTTTATGTATCATTTCTCATAAATAAACCATTGGTTACAACTATAATGGCTCATACTTAATTGTTTAATATATATCTACCCTAGTGGCAGCTTGTAGAAGAAGGAAAAGGAGACCATGCCTCCTTAAAGATTTAGAGTTAATAAAATAAAAAAATAAATATTTCTTATATCTATATTTTCTTTGTTTTTAGTGCAAAAAATTTTGAAAACTGCTTATTTTTGTAATGAAAATCTCAAACTTCTTCTTGTCCCACACAATGCCATTCATCAAGGTGACACCTCAAGGCAATTAACCACAAAATTAATACCTCATGCCACCACTGAAAGAATTTTCTGGATGTGCCAAGCCTTTAAATAAAACTCCCATCCTTACATATAATAGCATGCACTGCTCCCTTCTATCATGCTATCAACATTAGCCAATGCCTCTCCAAAAATAGGAAGGTGATACATCCTCCATGCACAGTACTTTCCTTGAACTCTGTGTATATACTAAACACTGATACTTGACAAAGCAAAAGAGATGCACTGGAAGAAGGAGAGAAAGGTAGGTATTTCTGTCAGAAATACATTTTCTGGTACAACACATGTTAATTTCTGAAATGATACTCACTTCTAGAATCTCATATTAAAAAGATGATGAACTCCTTTCTGAGTATGTAGTGATAGAAATGGAAAACTAAAAAGAAGTTGTATTTGAAAAAGAACCTCCTGAATGATGCTACAGTGTCATGAGGTCTGTATATCCTGCTGGCTGGCCACATGAATTTTCTATTTATTCAAATAGTAAAGAACAATCAATTCAATTCACGTATGAAATTGAGAAACATAATAGCTTACATTTTCTATATGTACTAGTCAAAACAGAAATAGATGGTAACTTGGAAAGATCAGTTCATAGAAAATCTTCTGCTGTTGTTATACCACCACACTGGGAACCATGTCAAATGAAAATGCAAAAAACTCTCTGCGTATTACACATGTCTATAGAGCTTTCAAAATATGTTCAAGAGGGAATATTTAAGGTATGAATTGTTATTAATTAAATATGTAGCTGTTGGAAAAGGATTTGAACCAAATATAGTAGATACAGCATTTAAAAAATTTAACAAAGGTTTAATATTGGTTAAAAATACTATAAAAGTACATTATATTCCAGAATTAACAGGTCAATTATTTTAAAGCTTTTAAGAAACAACATTTTATCTTTAAACATATAAACAAAGTTAAAAAATTGTTGGGGAATACTAAAGATAAAATAGAATTGTAATATAAAATTGGGATTTAGAAAATGTCAGGCTTTACTAAAGTAATCAAATTGTTACTGATTTCATTTCTTTCAAATCTTTCTTACACTATCATGTCAGTGATGTATTATATGTTCCTTTTATGACTAGTGTCACTGGAACTGTTTTTTAATGCATTACATTTGTATGATAAAAATAATTTATTTAATGGAAAAGCTTATCTCTAAATAGCAATTTATTTAGGGATTCTAGGCTCTAGTAAAATGATCCTCATGATATTTAGTAAGATGAACCAAACTACTAGTTATGTATCAATTATGGCTGCCTTCTTACTCCATAAAAATTAATAGTAAATAAAGAAAATCAATTAATTAAATTAAAACAATGAAAAACATAGTTAAAATGCTTTCTTCACTCTCACTAAATGTATTTATTTTGCAATGTTTTGGCTGCAGAAAAAATACAACTGGCTGAAACAATGCATTCTATTTAGTAACAGTGTAGAATTCATTTTAAATCTACTTCTTTCCATTGTTTTAAACCTATTAATGAATTCCACTTTTAAAGAGCACTATCTTTGATTGTTAAAGAAAAAAGATCAAGGTTTACACATAAATTGTGTACACTGCTTTCCTTAATGAGACAGAATTAATTTTATACAGCTTCTTGATGCTAGTCAATCGTTTTTGTATTCATGTCTTATGAGCATCGTTGAATCAAGTGAAATTCCCCAACATTTCTCAGTATTCATCCATAAAATGAAATTCCTTAAAGTCTGCATTGCCAGCAACACAAAATATAAAATTCAATGTCTTTTCCAAGATTCTCTGACCTGTAGAACTGAACTGTATTATATTGATACTATCTGTGACCAAGATTAAAATTTTGAAATATCATGAAGGTTAAAATGAGCTGTCACCAGAATAACTTTTATTATCATTGTCACATCACATAACTACTGATACTTAACTGGAAACACGGTTTTTGTACTTTATAAATTGTGATACAATCAACAATCTTCATCTAATAAAAAAACACCTCTACATTAGATAACATAGTACTGAAAGTATACATAACTACAACTTACCTGATCTACCACAGTCTCTTCACCTTCTTCAACATTGGCAGCTATATCCTGATGGCACGTCTCTACTGATGTAGCGGACTCTGTACTGAAATGCTATAAGCCGAAACTCTTCATTAAGAAAATTCAAAGATACAAAAGTCAGTATTATAAAAATTGTATATATATATATATATATATATATTTAACAGTTTCTGTAACATCATTTACTTAGCCATTGACATAAGAATGGTGAAAATTATATAATTAGATTTACTACTAAAACATAACTAAAATTATTGCAAAAACTTCACAAGAACTATGCAAAGTACTTCTATTACACAGCGTTACTCCAACTGATAAAGAGGGTGTATAAAAGATACTATCCTTCAAGGACATGATTAATGTGTTTGTACTTGTAATATCTCATGTCACTAAAGAAAACTGGTTACAGAGTTATCCACAAAATCTTTACACACATTAATTTTTAATTCAAGAATGAAGAAACCAGAATTTTTGTATGTGATATTTTTATCCTGAAAAGCACCTTATGTAATACATGGGATTAACAGTTACACCTGAGACCCATAAGGTTTAGGTACAATCATATTTAATACCATATGCTGATCACAGGAATGACACCCAGTCATCAGCACCTACTACATTTATAGCTACTCTTATTCAAACAACAGTATTAATTCTATAGTGCCTCCACAACTACAAAGTACAATGTGTGTTCAGTGGTATACTGTGACTTAAACCTTGCCTTGAACCTTCTGATGCCAAAAACCTCACATACTTACCAATCGGTCATGTGCAGCCCACGTTTGTAGTGTCAATAAATAATACAGCATGGGAATGTGATTTTATATCTACAATGTGGAAATATATTTTTGCATGGGTAGGTAAAAAACTTAAATATATACATTAAAAGTTATCTTAAAATCTCAGTCTTAATAATTATAGAATATATCAGGAAGCTCAGTAGAATTTTAATTTTTCTATTAACTCTTTCAATACAGGTTTTGTCAGTTTGAACAACCATGTAACCTTTTTGAATGCTTTTAAAGTTTTTATAGATTTAATACTTCTAGCATTAATATACTGTGTACATCTTCACAAAATTTGAGTCTTTCACATATAAAATATCTTATTTTTTAATAAAGTATTTTAATAAATTAAATAAACATTTGCCTATGAATAAATGGAGTATTTGTTATCAATAGTCTGTGTGCAAAGTAAATTTCATGTTAAGATTTAAAATATTTTTCCTCTTCATAAAAATCTCCAAAATGAATTTCAGTGATGTCGAGAAAACCCACTTGTAAAGAAATATATATGTAATTTTAATGGCTCGAAGAAGGTCGAAACGTTGTTCACTCCTCTCCGTAAAAAATTTTCTCAACCCAAACAAGCCATTTTTACATATATAAAATGAATTTCAATCTCTTTTTCTTGGTAAAGCTTTATATTTTACCTGTTACTTTCTCTACCCTAACTAAATCTGACTTCATAACCACCAAAAAAAAATTGAAAGGAATTTAAATTACTATTTATTTATTTCTAGAATGACTTCAAATTGTAACATTAAGTTAGAGTCATTTATCCTAAGCAGCTTTAAGCTTGAAACAGTATAAATCTATAAATATATATTATATTATATGTAAATTTATAATTAAATTTTATAGTTTTATTGCCCTTTGAACCATGTCTAACTACTATCCATACAATTATAAATTGTAAATCACTTGTGAAACATGCAGCTGACATCACACTATTGAAGTAGTGATGTCACAAACTACTACATGGTGTTCACACATGTGCCCCATGAGATGTTTTCACTATATTATTATTATTTTACCTAATATAACCCAAAGAGATCCATGTTTTTACATTTCAGTTACTTTTATAATAATTAATAAAGAATAAACATGAAAAACAAGAAATAAAGTGCTTATTAAATCAAAGACACTGTTCAATGTCAAGGATGAACCCATGGTAAAAATATGTTTAAAATAGTGCCATCACTCCTGATTGGAATGACAGCAAAATGAGGGTTATTGTGACCTGAGTGTCACACAGACCACACACTGGTGCATCAGTACCACATAAAAGAAAGTGATAAGTTAAAAAGTTATAATCAATGCATGGCCTAGCAAGAACAACTTCCTCCTTCCAATCATTAAAGAAGCAAGATGGCCAAAGAGCAATAGAAGGTTTTATCTGGAAAAGCTTGTTATCATGTTACTCACTCCAAGTTGACTGCCAACTGGCAAGGAGTTGAGTCTTGATTGCAGGACCATACTTCATGTACAGGACAGGAATGGAGGTAACAGTACCAGAGCAGACAGACTTAGCTGTGATGTCAGTCAGCTCATTCCACCAAATACCAAATTGTTCTGGTATCCAGAAGAACTGGATAGAATTAAATGATAGAGAGAAATAGGCCAGTCAGTTTTGAATATCTGTGAAAACTGACATAAGCAATTCCAGGGCCAATAAAGAGCTAAGCCAGTCAATATAAATAGTACAGTTTGTCTAAAACATAGCTTCTATGTGATGCAGGGCAAGAGAAATGGCATACAATTCAGTAGTGAACACAGAAAATGGAGAGGGGATTCTGTGTGCAACAACCAAATCACAATAAACCATGGCAGAGCCCAGACAGTCACCTGATTTTAAACCATCAGTATAAATGGAAATGGAAGGATGGTTAAATAGAAATCATACAGAAGTTATGCTAGTTGTGAACTTAATCCAAGATTTCTTCTGACTTTGATGTCTTACCCACCTAGCATATGCATGGGCCGCTGGAAAGCGATGTGGTTTGAAAGTGTAGGATATCTACGGAAATTATCCCAGGCCCGTTTTTGAGCCTTTCGTGCCATATGGCAGGCAGGATTCTACCACAGACGCGGATATAGTGGAAAACATGTTGAGGTTTTAGGAATACATTGTGCAGCTGCTTGTATAATACAGTCAGTTACTGCTGCCACACAGTCATCTATTGATGGCTAACAGACAATGGCAGGATCTAGTTCTGTGAGAGCAGTGAAAGTGAACCAGTCTGCCTGATTCAGCATCCACCATGGCACACGGGTAGGGTGGCATTGACCACGGCCAGTCTCTCTCAAAAGTACAGGAGAATGATCACTGCCTCGTGGATTATTGTCAACCCTCCATGAAAAATGGGAAAATAACGAAGAAGAGCAAACCGAGAAATCAATAGCAGTAAAGGACTGACTAGGTGTGTGAAAATAAGTAGAAGAACCATTATTCAAAAGAGGAAGGTTGTGATCAGAGAGCATACGCTCTACAGAGTGACCCCTCTCATCAATAACAGCACTTCCCCAGAGGGGATGATGTCCATTAAAGTCCCCCAGGAGTAGAAAGGAAGACGGCAACTGTTCAACGAGAGCATCAAGGTCTCATTGATCATATGTCTCTCCAGGTGACAGGTAGAGAGAACAAACAGTGATGGTATGACCCAAGGAAACACGGATGGCTACAGCCTCCAAGGGTGCATTGAGTCACAAAGACAGGGCACATGCTGATCAACCAACAGTGCCACCCCTCCATGTACTTTTCCATCACACAGCCTGTCATTTCTGTACAGAGAAAACTGTTGAATGGTGACTGTATCTGCAGGTTTTAGAAATGTTTCTTGTAAGGAAAGACATACAGGATGGTAGGAAGCAATCAGTGTTTTGATAACATCCAGATCAGAATGTAAACCTCGACAGTTCCATTGTATCAAGGTGGCCATTTTTAATGATGGG
Organism: Tachypleus tridentatus; assembly: GCF_004210375.1. Lineage (NCBI taxonomy): Eukaryota > Metazoa > Arthropoda > Merostomata > Xiphosura > Limulidae > Tachypleus > Tachypleus tridentatus. The sequence goes on along the minus strand of NC_134831.1, from coordinate 47,767,954 downwards.
TAGGCGAAGTGGCTGAAGAACCCTTCAGTTTACGACCATGTCTTTTTCCTTACTGTCCTTATTCAGAGGAGGTCTATCAACCTCCATGGATCCTGCCCTGGGTCGATTGGGCAGGTCTTTGTTGTTGGAAAAAGATTCCAGTGACTGAGGATGTGAACAAATTATTGTTTTGCACCTTGGGGTGGGAGAAAAAGATGCATCTGAAAAATGAAGAAATGCCTGTATTTGAAACCAAAAGATGCAGATCTTGGGGTTTGGTGGAATGTATGGGAGGAACAGAGATGGGTGTACAAGTTGATTCATCAACCTTTATAACCATGGAGGTCAAAAGACTTTTCATTGGTTTTGAAAACGATTCACTTGGAGGCACAGAGAGATGTTTGCATTCCCACTGTAGTTGTGGAACAAAGTGCAGCAGCATATGTCCGAGATGAAATGGTGGACAGCAATTTCCAAGCCTCAGGATAAGTAATGTTATGAGTCATTTTCAAATGCTGCACCTCTTTTTCCTCCAACCATTTAGGGCAAGAACAAAAGTAGGAAGGGTGAGAACCATTGCAGTTGACACAATGTGGGTCCATTTCACACTCATAGGCATCGTGGTCCTTGCCACCACAACAAGCACATCAGGGAACCACAACATGACGTCTTTGAGTGGCCAAACCTCTGACATTGGAAACATCAGAGAGGGTTTGGAATGTACGGCTGTACCCTGCAATTTAGATAACATGCCTTGACGGTGGCAGGTGCACATGGTGATGTAAATGTCAAATGAGGATATTTGTTGGCAGTGTAACTCCATCTTTACAAGTGGAGATGCGTCTCACTGCAGAAACTTCTTGAATGGAGACACAAACGAGAATCTCCGACTCAGGGACGTTCTTCAAATCCCTCTCAACAATAACTCCTCATGATTAATTCAATGTAGCATGAGGGGTAACTTCAATAGGTAGATCCCCAATTGCCTTTGAATTAAAGAGGAGTTCACTGTGTTGGGATGTGGATGTTTCAACCAATATGTCTCCAGATCGAAGCTTCTTTACTGACTTTGGAGAGCCAGCAAGTCCCTCAAGTCCCTTCTGAATAAAAAAGGAGGACATTTGCTCTAAAGGATTTTCTGAAAGAGTATGTTGGATGAGAAAATGAAGTACAACTGGTGGTACAGACATTGAAGATTGCTGATCAGAGTCTTCAAGACGTGGCTGTTTACCTGTTGACTGTTTTTTCACTATTTTACTTAAATTTTTATTAGGAGGATCCATGGAGCACTACGAGGGGACACACTACAATGTCAAGTAAGGACATTGCAGCAACGCCAGGGTTTCGTGAGCACTGTACTCAAATACCAGCATAAGACACAATGTCCATAACACCTGTTGAGAACTTCCAACACTGGTACTTGATTGACTCTAACCCAAGTGCACCAGCCGATTGACCCAAAGGGGCCACCCAAAGGCTGCCCATCTACAGGAATTCAAGGCCAAAGTGGTGTGTTAGGGTTGGACCCTTCAACCACCAAGATCCTCTCCTCTCCTTCACGGGTCGCCATACACAGCAAACACTAGAGGATGTTTAGATCCCAAAGGAGGTAACCTGAAAGAACAGAACCTTACCTGGGAGGTCATCTCACCATGTACAGGAATCTACACCAAGGAAATAAGGAATGGAAAATTAGAAATCAAGGTACAGAATCTGATTGTGATGTTGACTTTTCAGCATGCATGGTGATTTTCCTATGTTTTTTTTTTCAAATTTTTCCTTTTTATTTATTTTTTCATAAATGGGGTATCCATAATAAAGATGTTACATTTCAGTGACCACTGAACCCACCCACCATGGAGCCCTATGAGGGGAAGCACTACAATGCCAAACAAGGACACTGCAGCAATGCCAGGGGTTTGTTAGCACCATACCCAAACTCTATTATCACACATAATTGTCCATAAGACCCATTGAGAATGTCCAACACTGGTACTCAGTTGACCCCAGTTCAAGTAGACCAGCTGACTGGCCCTGGGGGACCACCCCAAGGCTGCTAGTCTGCAATTATTCAAGGTCAAAGTGGTGTGTTGTAGTTGGACCCCTCATCCACCTTCATCCTCTCCTCCCCTTCACAGGTCGCCATGCATGTCAAACATGTGGGAAGATGTTTAGACTCAACCACTTATTTGAGTAGAGCTTTGAAAGATGAAAATAAGAAAAGGGAAAGTAAAAATAAAAACATATTTTAGCATTTAATAGAGAAAATGTGAACTCTATGAAATTAGCTTAAATACTGTGTGGTTTTCTAATAGCAAAGCCACATCGGGCTATCTGCTGAGCTCACTGAGGGGAATCGAACCCCTGATTTTAGCATTGTAAATCTTTAGACATACCACTGTACTAGCGGGAGGCAGCTTAAATACTAGCTGGTCAAAAGTTCAAGACCATACTGAAACAAAGCATTAATCTGTAAACACATAATGAAATTTAGTCATTTGTGTTCAAGCATTAGCATTGTCAACATCTCCCACTGACATCTCCTGTGTTACATTGGGTAAAAACATGACAGAGGCTAAAAGGTTGACAGAGTGTGAACGTGGCAGAATTGTCGAGCTGCAAAAGCAAGGTCTCTCTCAACGTGCCATCGCTGGTGAGATTGGGTATAGTAAAACTGCTGTTGCAAATTTCTTAAAAGACCCTGAGGGATACAAAACAAGAATTTCAAATGGTCGGCCCAAGAAAATTTCACCGGCATTAAGGAGGTTGTCCTACAAGACACTAGCCGATCGTCGAACCAGATTAAGGCCCTTATGGATGCATGATGCAGCTTAAGAACAATACGACTGCATCTATGAAAGAAAGGCTTTAAAAACCATAAACATCTACAAGGCCACTCCTCCTTCCACACCATGAAACAGCTCTGTTAAACTTTGCTGAGAAGCACCAAATGGAATGTAGAAAAGTGGGAGAAGGTTTTGTTCTCTGATAAGAAAAAATTAACCTGGATGGTCCAGATGGCTTCCAACGTTATTCGCACGATAAGCATATCCCACCGGAGACATTTTCTACACAACACAGTGGAGGAGGTTCCATCATGATCTGGGATGCTTTCTCCTTCCATGGAACAATGGAGCTTCAGGTTATACAGGAGCATCAAACAGCAGCTGGCTACACTGGCATGTTGGAGAGAGCATCCTTATTGAATGAAGGCCCTTGCTTGTATGGAAATGCTGCAATCCACAATCAGGACAAAGGACTTTTTCATGGCAAATAACATGATTATTTTGGACCATCCAGCGTGTTTGCCTGAAATGAACCCAACTGAAAATGTTTAAGGGTGGATAGCAAGGGAAGTCTATAGAAATGGACATCAATTCCAAACAGTACATGATCTTCGTGAAGCCATCTTCACCACTTGGAATAACATTCCAGCCAGCCTTCTGCAAATGCTTATATCAACCATGCCAAAGCGAATGTTTGATGGTATTTGCAAACAGCTGTGCAACTCACTACTGAGACCTCTTGTTGGGCATTTCCTACCCTGTTTAGGACTTCTTTTTGATATGGTCTTAAACTTTTGACCAGTTAGTATTTAGTTTCATAGTATTCACATATTCCCTATTAAATGCTAAAAAAGCTTTTTATTTTTATTTTCCCTTTTCTTATTTTCATCTTTCAAAGCTCTACTCAAGTAATTGGTTGAGTCTAACAACACAAAATGCATATTTTTTCTTTATGTTAATTGGCCTTAAGATTTTGGACAGCAGTGTATTTTCAGAAAATATTAGTTTCCAATATGATACCTTACCTCTTTTCACATAATAGCTAGAATCCAACATTAAAAAGGCAAAAGGACCAATGCAAGGGATATAGATAAGCATGCTTTGAAAGTGTCTGAAAAACACAGATGGAATATGAATCCTTGATGAGAGAGGAACACACCTGGTAGACCACATAACTTTTCTGTTCCATGCACACTCTTTACCAAGTGTGGTAATAAGTGTTGCACAAAAAAATGGAAATAGTGAGGAGAATATCCAAAAAAATGAGCTTAAAAAATCCAGGTTGGTCTTATCCCTCACCCCACTGAAATCTCTAGAATCATAGTTTAACCCTAGTACACACACTCAAAAAAATTACGTTGCCCACACTGGGGTCATTTTTGACCCCCACCAAAAATATTAACAAAAAATTTATTTTCATATAAGCAAAGTATAAATTTGGACAAAATATTTATTCTATACAATTTATGCATACACTCTGGGTAACTTTATGGTCATTGCAAGCCATTTTACTACATTTGATACACTTTGAAGAAGTTTTTTTCCTTGAATCACGTGCTCATATTTGACACCATTTCCTAACGTTCTCTTCAGCAACTTTTTGTCTTTTTGGAGGGATCACTTCATTTGTATCTTCTTCAGGCAGTAATTCATCAGTAAGCAACTTCAGAAATTCACGTCTTGCTCTTTTTTGGTACTTTGATGCGAATTCTGGATGGTGCTGGCGATAGAGAAGGTAAGCATTGTATGCGGCAGCATCAAGAATGTTATAAAATAGTGCCATTGGCCACCTTCTGGTCTTTCTTTTTGTGGAAAAGAATCTAACTATTTGGTCTAGTGTATCGACTCCTCCTTTGGTGGAGTTATAGTATGATATTATTTCAGGTTTTCCTGATTCATCATCGATTGAGGGCTCTCTATGCAATGTAGATAAGAATATTCTAGAATGCTCAAGAACATTTATAGAGTGTTCTAGAATGTTCTAGAACACAAAATTTCATATCAATATATTATTTGATTGTTTACCAGACATGTAATTGAGTTTTTTAAACGAGGGTCAAAAATGACCCCCAATGTGGAAAACGTGAATTTCGACATTAGACAAGGGGTGTAATACCCCATTTGCATAAAATACATGTTAAACATATTAGTATAGTATGTTATTAGTATAGATTAAATTAGGTACATTTTTAGGCTCGAAAGTCACACCTTTGATATTTCTATAACAACTTAAACACAAGTGGGCCCATTTTTTACCCCCACCGTGTGTATGAGGGTTAAGAGAAGAAAGAATATAGGGTTCCCAGTCACAGACCAGGTTTTTGTGAAAGCCGAAAAGGATATGCTCCTTGGTGTAGAATGGTTAGGTCATGACAAACTCTACTTGTTAGGTCAGCTCCAGTCCAAAATCATGGAGCATCAGGCATACTTCATCCAACCTTTGGTAGGAGAAAGATTCCACAACAGCTTCACCCCAAGTTCAGTAAACCAAGAGGCAAGAATTTTGTACAAGTCAAAACAACAGGACATGTGCACAAATCAATATCAGCCATCCAAAAACCTGACATCTAAATGATGGTAAAAAGGGGTGTGCAATTGTGGCAGTTCACTTCAAATCCAAAACCAATTGGCCCAGTTACACTTTGCACAATGTCATTCTCTGAGAGTGAACTTCACTGAGTTGGAGCACCAGAGGAACTACATTTCCCCATGCAATATCGTCCTCTGGATAGGACTGCAGAGAAGCTAAAATGCATGGAGGAATGGTTGACTCCTCAAGCAATTACAAACTCATGGCAAATTGAGCCAGATCTCTGTAACATCACCCTATGGGACCCACTGCATAAAGCTGGAGCTAGAGGCAAAATTCCATGATTGAGGTAGGAGGAATCACATCCAACATGTGTGAAAACTTATGTAAATGATCCTGCTCAAATAAAAAAACTGCTATTTGGAAACTAACATCCAAGCTATGGTATGATGATGGATCTCAATCAGATAGGTGAACTGCAATGTGTCAAATTTAGTCTATATGTTTCAATATATGACTGTGATGCATGTGAAGGATCTATGCTACTTACATCTGCTGAATGCCACCATCCATACTCTCTATTAAATGAAATTGAGCACATTCAGGAGTTTACCTACATGGCCCAATGGCTAAAAACTGGTAAGTGGCAAGAACTCCCATACTCTACTAGAAGGAAATGGGGATGACATAGTGGGAAGTCCAAAGGAATGCCTATATAAAAGACTGCAATGAGTGAGCATAAAACTCCTCTTTTGAAAAGCAGTCTCCCACTGATTTATTTAATCAAAGGAATGGCAGGGATAGACAGCAATTCCATTTGGCTTTACCCATGAAAGTCCAAATATTACTACAGTTTAAAATAATGAAGCAAAATACCATAAGGAAAACCTACTAGCAGTCTTGTGAAACACTCCATCTTAACCATCTGTTATTTTTCTATGGATGTACATCAAGATTGGAGGAATCAACCTTCTTTTGAAAACAACTTTTTTGTGACATTCTATCAACCTCACCACATCACCCTGTGCAACCATCATATTCTTGAGCTGAACCTCATGAAGGTGAATAGCCTGGAGTAGCAAGGTATAAACCACACATCATCATAAGCTGGAAAGGACTGCACACAGTCTGAAATGGAAAGTGTTATGAATATCCCAATCCAAATAAATTATTGAACATTGAGGTCAACTAATGTGAAGGGAATGCAATAATAGGGAAATGATAAGAAGATGAAAACACAGAACAGTACTTGGAAAAACAGAAGGTATTATACAAGTTTACATGATAAGCTGCAACATATGAACAAAAGCACCATGATCAAACAGCCAAGTAAAGAAATCTGCTAGAAAAGGAACAGTGGGCTGAGAAGGAGAAACTGTATGATGGAATGACCAATGGCAGAAGACCTTCCATATCTAGTGATAACTGAGAGGAAGGATGGATGAATGGAATGGAACAAAAGGGATGCTTCATGAGTGGATAAACTGGATCTCCTCAAAATGGATTGAAGAAATGTTACATACATGAGAATACAAAGTGTTTGAAGGCCAGGATGAAGGGCCAATGACCAAGGCTGTTAAAATGAGAGATGATGTGAAAGGTAAAGGTAATAGAGGAGTTGTTTCAAACTGAAGGAAGAGTATAAACCAGGGTTGTGCTGGCCAGAAAGGAGCATATATATATATATGTGTGTGTTGTGTTATGTTATAGCATGCCACATTGGGCTACCTGATCTGTCCACAAGGGGAATTGAACCCCTGAATTTAGCATTGTAAAGCCAAAGACTTACTGCTGTCCCACCAGGGAACAGAAAGGCTAAAAAAACCTGAGAGGAAATGGATTGAATGATTTAAATCACCCTGGAAAGAAGCCAGACTTGGGTAAAGCATATAGGCACTGGTTAGCCTAATTCTAACCAAGAACCTCCACATACAAGGCTTGGGGATAAAAAACTGGAGACAAAAAGAGGTAACTTGGTATTGAAACGAGTGGTAAAAGCATACAGCTGAGGATTACCACACTGAGCGTAAAGCCATCTGAAAACCTGAGGGTCTATAGACCATTTGATGGGATGAACTTAATCAGATCAAGAAAGACAGTTTGCCACAAGGAAAATGGCACCTGGAACATGACACATAAAAAGAGACATATGAAGTGTGTGGACTCAATAAAGGAGTTCTAATGTCTGAGAACAAAGCAAAAGAGAATAGGTGCCCCTTTGGTGGTCTATATTTGAGACAAGGGTGGAGTTGTTAAGTTGAATCATAACCAATTTGATCAAAACAAAGTCAAGGGAAAGATCCACATTACAACAAAATGTCAAAAGCTCCAATATGTTGATATGGAAGGGTTGTTTGACTGAAGACCACTGTCTGGAAACCTTCTTATTATCAACTCACTTCCCCAATCCCAGGGAGAAGAATCATTGAACAGAAGCAAATCCAGATAAGAAGGAAGTGGAATCCCCATCATAGTGTTGAGATTAACTAACTTCCCCAATTCCAGGGAAAAGAATTAGTAAACAGAAGCAAATCCAGATAAAAAGGAAGTGGCACTTCCATCATAGTGTTGTCATTCCCAACCACAAACACAGATCATTTAGAAGAGAAGTAGGAAGGGTAATGCAGAAGTCCAAGAAATCCCAAGCTAGATTCCACTGGTCATTCAATATTCATGAAGAGAACACATATATGTACAAGATGAGAGAATGATGTCTGTCTTGGAAAGCCAAGTCTCCAAATGCAAAAGAACTTCACATGCAGAAAGTAAGGAGAGAAAAGAACATAGAAAACTAAAAGTTCCATCAAATGCAGACACTAGGGAAAATAGTGAGCTTGAATGAGTTAAGTGTTTAAAAGCATTTCCAAATGAACAACTTATTGAGTAGGTACAAGAAAAGACTTCTCCATTTTGAGAAACCAACCCATAAAAGTTGCTTCAGCTAAAACCAAGCAAGTGAGGTGAAAAGCTTTAAATTCTGAAGAAGCTAATAGAAGCCAGTAATCTATGGAATGGTGGAAGCAAAGACCTCTAATGTGTCTAAGTTTGGCAAAAACACTGGCCACTCAACAAAAGGAATAAGGTGCCAAGGTAAGCTCAATCTTGGGACAATACAAATACTAGAAAACTGATATACTCTATAGCAAAGGAGTAGAGTCTGATCTGCCTCAAAAAGACAATGGTATCACTGGGATACCAAAGAAAAGGGAAAGATGCTTGATCAGGGTCTACGTAAATGAGGAGAAGAGCCACAGAAAAATTCTGAGAGTACCCAGGTCACCCATGAGTATGGAGTGAATTCTTGCAGCAGGAGGACAAAATTGGACAGTCACTCACAGGACAGTCAACATAACTCTTTGTGATGGATCCAAAAGAGAGCAAAACAACACATCACTGAAAGATGTAAAGAGAAGGTAGCAGATAAGGCTTGAAGCTGGAATGGAAGCAGGTTGAAACAAACAAGTAGCCAAAGAAAAATGGTTAAGTGCTGTCTCTCAGACTCCACACACAACTCTTAAAGAGTCAGCAATATGCAAAAAAAGAGTCATCTGCAGGTCATGTAGATGTGTGGATAGCAGATACATCTAACACAAAACAGTTTCTCCATCCAGGAGAACCCAGCAGCAAAAAAGACTCATCTGAAGGGATACGGCAGAGAAAGATAATCGTGTCAATAAGGAGATAGTTAGAACATGGATATCCTTCAAAAAACCCTCAAACGAACAGTTGATAGACTCAGAAAGGAGAAAAGGAAGTAAGGGTAAGGTAAAGGCAAAACACTGTGTCTGGTAAAAAACACACACAGAACTCTCAGTATCAGCCCACACACAAAGGCATAAAGAATCTTAAGCTGTTCAGAGTACAGAGTAGGAGAATGAGACTGATGGTAAGCCATGTTATTATCATTTGAAGCCAGTGAAAGTCAAGTTATGCAGGCCCCTGTCCTTAATTACAACAGGAAATGATCAGCATGGAAACAAGTATACAAAGAAAGAGGAAGAGAAAAAATACAGACAAAGTGGCAGCATTTCACAGTGGGATACAGGAAAAAGGTAACATATATGCAAAATCAAATTCAAGAAGGTTCAGGAGTGATGGGCTACTTCCTCAAGAGAGGCACTGGCTTGCAAGGCAAAGGGTGGAAGAAACAAGTTGTCAAACTCTCATAATTACGGATGGATTTGACTGGCACTGGAAGCATCTGTTCATCGTTGTAAGAAGAGAGATAACTCATATGAAGTTCAATCTTCTGACAAACAACAGCCAAAACATTCTCAGCTGAGATTCCTGTACCTGAAGCCTGTGTCACAACATTCTAGGTAGTAGTTACGCTAGTAGAAGTCACAATACAAAATTCAAAAGTCATACTTGACTGTGAACAAGTTGAGAATCCAAGAGAAGATTTTCAAAAAATGTCAAACCAGAGTAAAAAAAAAAAAAAAAACTAAAACAAGAAAAGTTAACTTGATAATAAATGATAGTTATCAAACAACAATAGCAATTTGAAAGTACAACTCTGAAAAGAAAGTATCACATAATTTTACAGAAAATTATGAAACCTCTAAATTCAATTCAATGACTGCCTAAAAAGAAGTAATGGATAGATGGAATCAAACAGAGAGAGTAAGTAGTAATTGTCAGGAGGGTTGCCACATGATAATTTACCTACTAAGATGCAGTGAACCATGTTGATCATGAGGAAGGTAAGAGTTTCAAAGTTAGTGACACGTAAATAAATTTCCCAGGTAGAGGGCAGCACTGAACAAGTAAAACTAATTTGTCATATTATATAACATTGCTTACTGTAAAAAGAATTGTTTGTTTCACTTCCAATTAAACTTTATTCCAAAAGGAAACACATCAATAAGTTTAGCTAAATTTTTAATGGCTCTTACTGTGTAATTAGAAAGCCATAACAACTGTAGTAGTTATTGGACATTGTCTGTTTTCTGTATATTTTTATTATGTATTCTTAGATGCATTAATTAATTAACCAAAAACTATTTAGTGCAGCAATACTGTTAGTATGAACAAGTAGGTTTAAGTGTCATTGACAATCAATAACAACAACAAAAAGACACAGATAAGGACTATATTTGTTATTTTTATTTGCATTATTTATTTATTATTATAAAAGTAACTAAAATGTAAAAAATTATTCTTCACTCATAGCATTCAGGACTCTGATTCCATATATTTATGAAGAAAAATTTAAAATACTTCATTAAAAATACTGATTTTCTATTTACAAAAATAAACTCTTAATGCTTACTGAAAGCTTGTGAAATTTCATGAAGGTCAATATGAGGTTACAAAGACAGTCTGTAGCAAGAGTGCTAAAATAGATTAAGAACTTAGAGATTAATAAAAAAAAATAGCACAAAAGGGTGAGTTGTCTGAAAATAGATGCTAGATCCAAGTTGAAAGTAAAAACTTTTTGTCTAACATTACAATATTCTCACATATCAAGAAATCTATTATCATTCTGAATTGTGGTTGTATGTTTCTTTCCATGCCATTGGATGTTTCATAACTCAGTACATACACAACAGCTATTCCATAAAGATCAAAATATGTAAGTAATGATATATTTTCCTCATAAATAGAATTAAAATATATACTCATACAAGACCTAATTTCAAACAACTGAAATTTTGAAATACATACATTAGACAAGAAAATCTAATAGAAATCTCTTAGAGATACAAATATAAAAATTCTGAAATAAGATTACTCTTTTCCTAGGCTTTGCTAGAACTGCACTGCTTGATTCTGACAATTCTTCCCAGCTTGAACTACGATGTCTATCAAATGATGAGGACTTGCTTGATGACACTGGTCCAGAATCTACCCTCTGACGTAATTTGCAGCCAAATGAAGATTTCTCTGGTACTTTTCCTCCCTCACCAGTAGATGTGACTAAGGGACTTTTGTCATCCTACCAAAGAAGACATGTTAGAATGACTTAAACAGAATCAATCTACCCTTCACAACAACTTTCAATATTTACACAAAAGAAGAGACCTTATGTAAGATAATCTTACTCTTTGGTAAAAGTGTCCAAAAGATAATAAAGTTTTTATCTAATAAATTAAGAAAATTGTTTGATTTATATATATATATATATATATAAAGAGAGAGACAAACAGACATAGAATAAAATTTTCTGTGCAATATATTTTGAGAATTTATATGAAAGTAAAGTATATATGTTGGATATAAGTATTATTCCAATACCAGTATTAACAATTCCTGAGTAAATTGGAAAACACAGGAAAATATTATTGTACAAAAGCTCACAGTAGCACAATGGTACATCTGTGGACTTATACTGCTAGAAACCAGGTTTTGTATACCCATGACGGACAGAGCACAGATAACCCTTTGTACATCTTTGTGCTTAGTAACAAACAAAAAACAAGATATTGTACAAAAAATAAGCTTTTCAAACTTACTTCAGTGTTTGCAAGTTCAGTCTTTTCACAAGAGCCAAATGTTATAAACTTCATATTTCAGTAATACAGAATTTTAATTAACAGATTCTATCAAAGATGAAACAATTCTAATAGTAGATGAATACACAATACTGTGTAATCTAAAAAAAAGCTTATATCCACTATTACTGCACAATCTACAAATTTGTATATACACAAGTTTTGACACTTTCATGTAAAGGCATCTGTCCAACTAGTACTTGTCCAAACAAAAGTTAGATGGAAAAGATCACTGAAATTGCATAAACTTGTATTTATATAAATTCGTGATTATTCTATAATAATGGATCTGAACATTATTAAAAACAATTCATTCTTTGTTCACAAAAGATTTTTTAAATACTTATAGAAGGATAAAGTAATATAAACGTTGCTAGATTATTTAAGTATCTGAAAATAATAATATTATTTATTATGTGCTAAGGGTGTAGTAAGAAATCTTCTATTTTTAAAGAAACATAAACTGTTTAAATTTCCTTTTGGTGAAATCAAATGATTCTGCATGGGAAGTAATCTAAATCAACCTTTCAACTTTGTTAGAAAATGTAGTCATTCAAATATCAATGTTCTCTGACAAATAAGGTGCAAAACATTAGCCATTAAAGTGTTTATGTTTTACAAGAAGTTTTTAATGTTACAAATTATGCTTGGACTAATATTCTAAATAAGTACAAAAACCACAAATGAATTGAAAACTCCTATTTCTTTTCTTTTCTTTTCTTTATGTTTCTCAACCTACCAATAAACAGTAATTAGGTTGTTGAGACTAGGTTAGAAATTTTGATTGCAAAATCTTTCTTTAAAAATAACCTATAACTTTTCAACACATATACAAACATGCTAAAATTATTTTGTCTAAATAAAACATAACTAGGAGTAAGAATAAAGGAAAATATCCTCTGTGTACTTGAGACTCACTGTTTAGACAAAAAGTATAACCACTGTAGCCTGACTTTAACTGATAAACAGCTTAAAGTTTCATTGTTTTATTGATCTAGCTGACAATGCCATTGTACTTTTGTAAAGTGAAATACTTAAAATCTATAAAAAACATATTTCCAGGCTAACTCTACATGACATGATTATTCAAGTTAAAGAATGAGCTTGATAGTTCATATCAACTGCAAAAAAACTGTCTGAAAGTAAATTGTTACAGGTTTTCCTTTACCTCACAATTATATCAAAAAGTTCCTTAAAAAATAATAAAGTAAACACTGTTAGGAATTTCTTACCACTCTTTCACACTATTTTTTTTTTTTTTATAATTACAAACATACACTTTACTACTTAATGAACCAAGACAGTAAAACCCCAGCTAATAACAGATTTAATACTACAGAAGTTGCAGTTGAACCTCATGAAAGGATAAAATCACTTTGCTGGAAAATTTTGTGACAATTCAAAATGACCTTAACCATTTCAGAATTTGTTGTCTCTGTCACAGAGCTGACTGCAACTTTAACTACTTTCTTTTGTGAAAGCCCATTAATCAGCAAATGTATCATCTCTCTGGCAGCTGTAATCTGTACAAAAAACACACCATGCAGCTCAATTCCTTGACTGATAAAAATCTGTTCTAAACAACTATAAAAAAGAATCTTCCCAATGAGATAAAGGAACTATTAAGATAACTAATATATTAGAGGATATAACATGGAGGTAAACAGGTTTCAAGGAAACAATTCAAGAGAAACAAAGAATATAACAAATAGTAGTACTGTTCAAATATTGAGCTGTCACAACACCTAGGATACAATACTTCTTTTCATCAAAAAAAAAAAGTGACTAATATATTGATGATAAATACAATATGAAATGTTTTATGGATAGACGTGGCATCATTACACCAAAATGCTAAATAAATATATACAATTATTTTATGTTTTCACTCAAGTATTTCCATATTAATATAGAAACCCTGCCAAATATAATTGTATATTTTTAATTTCTCATCCAAATAATACTTTTTATCTCTCAATACTATGATAGCATATCTGTAACATGCTATTTTTACAAACAAACGTCTTCAAATTTAATCAGTTATATATTTCTTTAAAACTTCTTAACTTCTGATGAATGATGGTCTATGAATTGGAAGGCTAGAAACAAAAATTAGCTTGTTTGTTTAACATTATCTATACAGGCTCTTTCACTTTGGCCAACCATGCAATCACTTTGTAATGACAAGATAACTATTACAGCACGTACACTATAATTTTTAATGTATTAAATGTATCTTCATGAACTTGCTTTTTTGAATACAAAAAATAACATTTTTAATTAATTCTTTTTACTGAAGATTTATCTGTGAATACACAGGAATAAAGCATGACAGAGACTCTAATTAGGCTAAATGCAAGGTAATTTTTTAAGTTGAGATCAAAAGTACTTTATTTTCATCTTACAGTTTACAAATGAATATAAAATTTCCAAAATTTCATATCTTAACACTGTACAGACTTGTTTGATTTGACCAACCTTCTAACCACCATAAAAATATGAAATCTAACTTTTTTCTTTCTAAAATGTCTGTATACTACAATAAAAACTACAATTATTTAACCTAAACAGTTTCAAATTTCTAACAATTTACTTGTGTTTTTATTTAATTTTATTCTTTTACTTCTCTTTGAACTACACTTAACTAATAATTTTGCAATAGAAGCTATAAATCAAATGGTGAACATGTAGCTTAAGTTATGGTAGGGAATAATGTAATCCATGAACTACTTGTGATCTATTCATAAGAAACAAGAAATTTAGTACATATGTTTAGGTTTTCGTACTGTTGTGTTTTAGTCAATCAATGAAACTTAAGCCTGTTCTTTTTTGTAATGATTGTGTTGGTACACCAAATTTATTTCAAATATGCACTTAAAAAACAAAGTAATAGCAGGCACAAAGCAAACAATGTTCGATAACCATTACACTTTTACTGGCTTTCTAACTAAGGTTTGACTATCTAGTTTATAATGCTTTAACCTTATGGTTACAGGCATCTGTTCTGCAAATGTTACAAGATTTTATTCTGTTACATTTAAGATTTAGTTAAGCAATCCTACAATCACTGTATGCCAATGAAATTAGCATTAAAATTTACATTATACCTGAAAGTCTTATAGTATCTAAGTTTTAATTCCTTAATTTTAAAAGAAACCTTTAAAAAAATCTTAAACTTCAGTTTGATTCAAAAGTTCACAAAATCTTAACTTCCAGGCTTTGTAACTTCAATATTCCTTCATGTACATTAACCTTTTAGACACATATAAAATCTAAGTTAATTGTTCTCTTTACCCATTTTTTTCGTGTTCCTTGGAGCATGTTCAGAGAAAAGAAATTTCTTGGAACTCTTGAAAGATCCCAAGTCCAGTTTATACACATAAAGTTGCTATTACCCAGCTAATTATATTATGAACAATAAAAATACTATATTTTAAAACACAATCTCCTAATAGTTATTTTGAAATTGGGATAACGAATTCCAAAGAGAACTTGTCAAACCACTCTTAGCATTGTTGTGGCTTTTATCCTCACTAGCAATTCAGTGTTGTTTATCACCTAGAAATATGTTAGTTAGATAGACTATTGAATTGAATTTAGGTTTTAGTTAGATAGACTATTGAATTGAATTTAGGTTTTAGTTCTATATTTTAGTTAATTATGGCTTATTTATATTTTAAAATGTCTATTAGAAAAGGCTAATAATTTTCAAAAATGCTTCAAATCATCAAGCTTGGTGTTTTAGGCAAATATCCCAACATTCTGAGAAAGGTTAAGGTGTGTCTGCTTAATATTGCCTGTTGACATGTGTCATGACAAGTAATAATGCTAAAGGACAGGAAAGGATAATGAAAAAAAATCAAATTATATGTGAAAAAGTAAAACTTACAATTAAGAATATTTTTAATTTTTAACATTTCATTGCACAATACAACAGTGATAATACTTGAAATATTCAGGGTTAGAGTTCAAATAACCATAACACAAAAATAACAAATATTTCATTAGAATCTCGTTGTTTTTGTACAAAATACTTGTAACTGTTAACAAAACATTACCAACTGTTGTGAAGATATGTGAGGAAAGCTCAGAGTTATTGCAAGTATTGATGAACTGTGTATCATTCTACACATAAGTAGCAATGAAATGAGTTCAACCTTGTAACCATAAGGTTAAAATCATGTTATACAGGTAAAGGGAGATTGAGAATTTTAATTTATTATATTAAGAAATTAGAATTTGTATTACAATTTAACTAGCCAATTTTTATGATACCAAGTTTATTGTTAACAATTGGTAATAAAGTATAATGATACCTGGTAATAAGTAATCTAATTAAATTTTAAATGTAACTATGTAAAAAAAAAATGACAAAATGCAAATTTCTGCCTACCTGTTTTGAGAGGGTAAAAGACAGTAAGAAACACCATACTACTGCAACCTATAAGAGGCTAATTACAGCTGTGAATATAATGTACCCATTTAGTGAGTGTTAAGATGGAAGTGAAAAATATGTGGATTGATAAATCCTATTACTCACTAGGTCCAGGTTTCATAGCACACTGGACATGATTATGTTACATCAGTGAGACAGAGTGAGTAGAGAATATTAAGGTGTTGTCTAGGTGTTACTGGCACATTCAATATGACTATGTTGTCTCATTCATGCTAAGTGGCTAGACAGTAACAAATTAGGGTCTATTTTTGAGTGCTTTAATTTAGTCTATTAGTAAAAGTTAAGAAAAAACATTCTGGAAAATAATTCCATTGATGGAAGGATGGTTCCCCTTTCAACATAATAAAAATATTCCACATCATTTGGTACAACTACAAATGGTTTGAGATAGAGAGCAATCACAACCTGCCTTGAAAAGCCCAGAGCTCCAGTTTCAATATCAATGAATCATTTAAGAGTGTACTGGAACACCAGACACAAATATGATACACTTTTCACATATCAGTAAAAATAATTAAAACATTTCTTCAGAAAAAAAAAAGGCTTACTAAATAAGTTAACCCTTTCATGACAGGTCATGGATCAAAAGCCATGTCATCAATTTGTAGACATGCATTATTGAACTGTTATAGTGTGAATTTATGTCAATAAGTTTGGAATCAAATTGTAGATTATACTTCAAACTTTAATATTACATACAAGTTAATTTCTTAATTTAAAAGTAAATATTAAAGGAATACATCCAAATATAAATTTTAGTGAGTCACATGGTATGTTAAATGCAGCACTGTTTAAAATCAGATTTGTAGTTCCATACAAATTAGGAACTCAAATTCCTTATATTAACAAGCTAGAATATCAAAAACGAACTTCATATCTTTTTACTTTGCTGAGATATGGCTTGTGCACTGAATCAAATACAGTGGACCCCATTCACATCTTTCCATTTTTTGAAATAGTCCATTACATACACTTACTTCAATATAAATCAAGTGAATAATCAATCAACAGCTTAGAATGTCCCCACAGTGGTTTTCTCAGAAATTTTAATCATTGAAAAGGCAACCATGTTATTTTGATCCAAGATTTCAACAAGGTAGGTTGAGTCTTTAGTCTGCTTGAAGTATCTTATTTTTCTAAATCTAAATACATCTTAGTTACTAAATCTAACCTGTTCAGTGCTGTAGACAAGATAACTCATCCAAACCAATCGGTAACACAGTGCCACTGACGAGTTATTGTTTCATGTTTTGTTAATATTTCTTTATTTTGTGTACTACTATAAGCTTGGCTTAGAGAAAAAATAGTATTTGTTGCTTATTTCCTTTGTTTTAAAAATTACTCAGTTTTGCTGAAAAAAACCCAGCATAGGAGCTGCCGTAGCAGCTGAAATACTTGGCAGTCAACAGGTTAATAAATTATAGTGAAATCTATGACATCAATGTAGTTATTAGTTGGTCAAGTGGCAGACCCCACAGAGTTATAAAAAAACAAAGTCCTTCTAAAAACAAATAGTTGAAATATATTTAGGATGTCTTACAGATTACGCAAATAAAATGCAAGATCTCTGGGACAAAGAATAGTTTTTTTTAATCATAATATGAAATCAATTTTCACTCGGACTAATAATGAAACAGACTCTACTTTCACAAACAAATCTTTAGTAAAAGTTTCATTAAAAGAAAAATTGATTTTTTGTGTACAAAATACATGTAATCTTTACTAAAGATCTACAAAACTTTGTGAAGATACACATGTTGTAACAAAAGTTATAATGTAAACACTTAACGTGTGCAAACATGTAGACAAACTTGATATATCATATTGATTGAGTAGCAAAAGAGTTAAATAAAATTAGAGAGAAAATCCTCAGTTGATCTCTTGAACACCCATAAATAATATTTATGTAGAGGAAAGTGTTTCTTTAATCTCTAACATAAAAAAAAGATGGATTAACCTAAAATCTATAAAGACAGGTTCACTAATTAGTCAATAAAAATAACGTAAATTAATATTTTTTTATCTGATGGCAAGTTTTTGAAATCCACCAATTAAGAATTAGAATTTTTATCACTCACAAATTGCAAATAATAAATATATAAAAGTTTTAGTGTCTAGAATTATAGTTACACAAGCTTTAAGGTATTACCACACACAAACACTCAAACTATGAACTCACCACTTTCTGCAATCTTCTCTTTAACTTGGCCATCTCCTAAAGAAATACAAATTTACATTACTTACTGAGTTGTTATTTGTGAATGAAGCATTCACTGTACATGCAATTTTTATTTTTACTTTATTAACTCTTATTCATCATTAAATAGGTAAATCACACAGAATTTTATAAATACTTTATGACTTAAAGCTTCTTAAAATAATAAAGATGCTTTCTGACAAAGGTATTCTAACTCCTTACTTTTTGTATTAACTCCCTTTGATCACATGTAGACTTGGAAATTTTGACTAGCTTTCCTTCTGGAATATGAAGTTTTTCCTCCACAACACTGCACCTAAAAATAAGGTAATAAAAATAATCATAAATTGGTGATAAAGGTAAAAAACAGAAATCAATTTTGGAATTTAAAAATGTTTTACATAAGATTTTAAAAATGGATAAGTTTCAGTGTTTATGCAAACAATGTTGTGAGTATTGTAAAGCAGTAATTGTTGTCCAATAAACAATCATCAAATCACTATATATTGTCCAAAAATTTTAGTCATAATTACTACTTTATCAAATGTCCTCCAATTACTCCAGTTAACAGATCTACATAATTTGCCAGATTAAAAATTGTACTCAACAATATTTTATTTTAAAACAGCAAAAGTACAAAGCTTTTATCAAGTGAGGAAGATCTGTTGAAAAAGTGAAATGTTCTTTTTTGTGATTTATTATCAGTTACAGTACTATGCAAAAGTGTTAGGATAAGAGAATATTTTGGTATTCTTTACATTTTATGGGACTAATTTTCCATGCAATTACAGAATGTAAATTTCAACACCATAGTAATGCTTCACTAATCCATGTTGGCAACTGAATGAGCCAAGGAAAGAATAGTTAGTTACCAAGGGTATGTCATAAGGGTTCTGCTTCAATGAACATTCTGATCAAATTTATGGTCTGAAATAACTGTTATGGTACCCCACGTACTGAAATTATTAAGCTTCGAAAAATGAAGAAGATATTTGGACCTACAATTTCATACTGTACAACTGTGTTTTTAAAGTATGCTAATTCTCAATAAAATAACCAGAATACAAACTCAATTTTTATATCTTGATGTTCATTAACCAAAGAAAAAAGAGACCAAAAGTTAATGATACTACACTATCCCACTCTTTACATTAATTATATGAAAATTAATGTTTTTCCAATACTGAAAATGTATTTATAATATATACTTACCTCACCTCACATGTTAACTTTTCACAATTTTCTTTATGCTCTTTATATAAATGTGCAATTCTTTGCTTGCCACTAGCCTTGATACCCCTACCTAAACTTGTGTTACTGCTGTGCCTGTAGCTTGAAAATGAGTATGAGACACCCCTCCACCAATAGGAGTGTGAATAAACTCTCTTAGTGCAGCTGACGTCCTCTATACTGATTGTTCAATCATCACTTCGAGATTAGGCAAAATGCATCAGAAGTGGAGGATGACAAATGGAAAATATGAGCAAGGGTAAAAACTATTGGAAATACACTTTCACTATTGGAGATTGTTAACTTCCAATACAATACCTAACCTAAATGGTGAAGGGACAGGTGTAAGAGTTACCTAGAGGAAGAACTTCAAAAAGCACCCAAAGGGAACTTATGGAGTGTGATACATTATACAAAGAATAAGTATAGGACACACCTGTGGGAGACTGCATCCCTCCTGTATCAGGGTATGCTCTTCACCCATAATAAATATATGTGATACAAAGAACATCAGGTTAAAGACTCAAATGAAGGAAGGTTAGGAAAAAAATACCCAATTCAGGTCTCAATCAGGAAGTACTACAAGACGAGAATGACAAATATGAGAATAAGAGCATAGAAAGGAGAGGATATGAGAATACCTGATGATAGCAGAAAAATATGAAAGAGTTGTTCAGAAAAATGGGGAAAGAGGGAAAGGGAGAAAGCTTGACACAGAGATCAACTATGGAATATACACTATTTTTATTGATAGACAAGGAGGGAGGAAGGAAAAAAAATGGAGAAAGAAAGAAAGCTACATATGAATAGATTCTAAAAAGTCTTACAAAGGATCAGACAAAACCCATAAGTTGAATCTGTAGGGAGAGTGACAGAGATAGAGAAAGAGGAGGATAAAAAGAAAATTCAATAGAGGAAGTCACAGCTGAGATGGTCAGGAGGACTCAGCACAGAGTATCATGAATGAGAGATAGCACATGATCGAGAAGAAGAATAAGAGGGTAGGCAGAGAGAAAAAAGGTTGGGCTAGTCAAAACTGAATGCATCCACAATTAAGGCTAATGATGAATGAGAAATAGGGGACTATAAAAGGGAAAGATTGGTATGGAAATGGAAATGAATTTATAAAAGGAGTGCATAGATGAGAGCAAAGCCACATGAATATCAGAGGATCAAGAGACCACTCTACAAACAGTATCTTGTTGAGACTTAAGAGACAGTTCACTTAAGAGATAGAGAAAGGAAAATGGTAGAAGACAAGGAATCCCATGCATGGTTCCATTCATCATGCAAAGACCACTGTAGACACTGCAAATGAGCACAACCCAAGAGAATAAAAATTTTATGGAAATCCAAGTCCTCTAAAGAATGAGAACCTCCATACAGTGAGAGAATGAGAAGATGTAGCATGGAAAATTAAATGTTTCATGTCTTTCAAATGAAGAAGAGAATGCTGGGCTTATGGAGATGCAAACTGAGAAACACCCAAATGATAAAGGTACACGGTAGGTATGCAATGCAACTAATCCAGGTTGACCAACCAAATTAAGACCACTGCCTCCTGGGAAGGGAGAAGAGGATGGCTGGAGGAGGCTAGTTGGGACAGAGCCAAATGTGAAAATAAGCATCTAAGACATCCACCTCAATCTATAAAAGCCCTGGAGCAAAAGACTACCATATCATGGAAAAGTCTTCATGGTAAATTGAAGAGGATTGCAAAACTCACAAAGACTTCTGCCATCAAGTTATATATATAGCTGAGGAAACAGTAAAAGGATGAGAATAAATTTTGAAGATAAGATGGAAGACAAGCCTGTCCAACAGTGTCTTTAAACATTAGATCACTACCATTAGCAGACACTAGTAAAAAACAACATACATTGAAGAAGAGAAAGGAATTGGACCATGAAATAATGGAGGAGGAGAGGACAAAAAGACAACAGGTAAGGTTCTATGGCCAAACTATCAGTGCCCAACAATCAGCAACTAATGGAAAGCAAATATCTGTAAACAGAACTAAATCGACCTTAATGTTTTTCAGCCTATAGGAAAATCACTGCACAGACTAACGTACTGAAGTCCACATGCTGTTGAAGGACAGATAAGAAAAAGAGTAATAGGAAGTGGGGACAGGGATTGTAATGGAAACAGGAGGAGAGGGGACAGAAAGAGGTAAAGAAGAAAAATGGGAAAGATAGGAAACAGTGAGTAAAATGTAAAACATAGGCAAGTAGCACCAATTTGTGATTCCAAAGAAACAAGCATTCCAGTAAAATCACACTGACAGAGTAAGGAAGCCAGAAGAAGGAATCAGAGATAAATGAGTTAGAAGGGTGTTTTTGCTCTTAAAAATTGTAGTAATAGGTCACCCAAATATGAAATGATGTGGCTAAGATAGATAATCACACCACTACAGATATGATAAGTGAACAAGTATCTGCTAAAAACCTTTAAGGTGAATGGTGGATTACTAACAAAAGAATATTAATGGAACATAAATAATTTAAGAGGGTAGAGATTGTAAGAATAAAGTGGGGAAAATTAAGCAGAAAAAGTCAAACAGTATATCTGACTTGCATATCTGAAGAAGTGACTCCAGAGTTGAGGAGACTAAGGATGATAATACAGATCAACGTGATAACCAGGAATGTAAGGTAAGAATGGAAGAAAACATGCATGCACCAAAAATGGGTTAAAAGCAATCAAAAAACATTGACTAGCATATCTCCAGAGGAAGTAAAAAAGATAAAGGTGCAAAGCAGGGTGCAAATTACAAAGTGATAGAGAAAGAAAATGTACCTGAAAAAACCCTGCCCTAAAATTATGAAAAAGGCTCAGGTGTAATTAGTGGAACTAAGACAGCATGAGTACAAGATAATGCACAGGTAGGTGTTGTGAAAAATCCAGAAAATCCTTTCCAGTTAAAGGAAAGAAAAGATGCAAAGGTATTTCAGGTTCAAAAGAAGGTACAAGTCTCATGAAAGATGTGACCACCTGCTACACAAAAGCTATCACTTCCCCAACAGATGAACCCTAAGTAATTTTAGATGTCAGTTTATAAACAATGTCTTGTTGACCCACACCAAGTAGAGTGAAAATTACTCATACTTGTGAATTAAAAACGTGCAAATAAGAAGCCACAAATTTTGCATAAGCATAAAATTTTGAAAAAAAAAATATTCCACAACAACAAAAAAAAAGCCTATAGCTGAAAAGCTTACAAGCAGAAAACCAAAAGACATATCACTACACATAAGTGTAAAGTAATATTTGAACAATCAGTATAGATGGATTCAATTGTGCTAAGATAGTATTGCTCACATACTCATGAAGGTTTGTCCCATGCTCATTTGCACACTACAATAAAAAATAGCATATAAAAGCATAAGTTTAGGTGAGAACTTCAAAGGCTAGTGGAAAGCAAAAAATTGCACATATGGAGAAGGCAGTACAAAATCAGGAAAAGCTAGTATGTGAGAAGGAGTAAGGTATCATAAGTATTAATTACAAAGTTGAAATAAAATACAGTTAATTATGTCTTTGTTAGACAAGATTAATCAAGTTACAGAAAACTGTAACTATACTTATTTCTTTGGACATCAGGGTTCATACTGCAGGTCCATTCGCCACTGATCTCAACATCTACATTCTTAGATGAGTAAGGTAATCGACGCCACTTCAAGCAAGAATCTACAAAATTCATAAAATTAAGGTTTCATCTATCCCACATTAAAAGCTACATTCTTGGATAATTATGATACCTGACCACTTCAATCATGTACATTCAAAACCTTTATGCTGCAATACCATAAAAGAAGTAGCAATAGACACACTGACCGGAAAGAAAAATCATGTGGAAAACAAGATTTAAACCATTATGCATTTCCAAGGTAAAACAGTTTATTAACAAATATAAATTTAGGCTGTGATAAAAGTAGACAAATTCTAAAAAAGCTATAAATACATTGTTTTACAAGTGAGTCTTTTCAGAGCTGTAATGGCATTAAACTAGACACGCACTGTCTAATGATGAAAATATCATTTATATAAAAGTTTTCAGTAAAATCACTGTTCAAATAGAGCTAAAATTACATTTTTAATCTTAATTTTTAAATCTGATATGGTACCCGAAGTTGCTTGTCAGTTCTGACAAGGTTAAAGATTTTTCTATCAAAGATCAATTAACAATAATGAGTGAATAAGGAAGATGATGCCACTTCAGTCACATTACAATACAAGCTTTTATATATCACAGATCAAAAATGAGATTCAATCACATTAGAACAAAACCCATAAACTGAAGTTTTTATCCATGAAAAAAAATCAATCAAAACTGATGATGCTAATGTAACTTCAACTCTGTTATTAGAAAATTCAAAACATTGACTTACACATAGGACAGATTAAAACCTATATAGTAACTTAAATAAGGCAACTAGTGCTATTTCATGCAAGTAGTTACAAAACACACAAATTTAAGCAATCACAAAACATCTAATTTACTAAACTGATTCACCTTTTAAACTATAAATAACTAATAAAATAACATACTGTGGTACTGCACCACCTTCTTCAGATTTGATTGTCTCTTTAATTTTAGGTAAGTATATGTTGTAAGATTGCAAGTTTTTCAAGAACTAGTTTCTACACAAAAAATGATTAAGGAAAAATGGGATTCACATAAGCTACTCCTACTGTCATGAACAGATCAAAGTGAACAAGTCATGCCTTTTTAGAGTTACTTCCAAAATTTAACTAAAATAATTCGTTATTAAGGCATACAAATAAACTTGATATCAAAATGTAGATAAATAAATAAATGTTAATGTTATATAAGTTTCAAACTTTTTAATGAAATACTTCAACAAATCATCAATCTCCTCCAGCATAAGAACTGACATTTATTTTCTAGGTCTTTCTTCTTTTCTAATTAATTTACCACCCCTCTGAGAAATACAGAATTTAATGTAAATTACTCACTATAATAGTTATTACTCAAAGTATATCTACAGCCTTCAATCTTCTTTATTTACAGAACAATTAGCTAGAAAATCACACCCATCTATCACATCCCACCTATCACAAATTGCAAATAGTTCTCTCTGATCTGTTATGCTGTTTATTTATAACCAATAGAAAGCAAAGTTTTAATCTATCAAACAATATATCATATTACATTGTTTTTAGCATGTGCTTAGTTGAATTTTTAACAGCTCTTATTGCATAATCAGAAAACCATAAAAATTATTTCATGTATAGGACACTGTCTGCTTTTTTATATTATTCTTTGCTCTGAGGTACATTATTCAGTTAAATAGAAACTATTTATTATTGTATTACCATTAGCATAAAAAAGTAAGGTTAAGTTTCATTGACAGCAAAAAAATTGTTTATTGTCATAAAAGTAACTAAAACAGAAAATTCAAACACTTATAAGGTTACATAAGGTTAGCTAAGACAAAGAAAAATAATAATAATAATTTTTCAAAAGCTATGTTCATGAATAGGCTATGCATTACATAATTCAACAGAGTAACATGAGCTACACTTTTGCCAAGTCATTAACAACTTGTAGAATTATTAATTAGACACTATTAAAAGGACAATAAAATTTAAGTAGAAACAGATGTATAATATTATGAGCTTTAAGTATTTAGGATAAACAAATTTATTTTTCTGTTGCAATTAGCGGTCATTCCAAACAGAAGAAAAAAGGGTGATATAGAGGTATTTTGTAATTTGGTTGATAAGAAGTCAGTCAAATTAACTAATTCATACAGAGTTAGGGCAGAGAACATAATAGACACCATACAAAATTTTAGTGAAAAGTGTGTGTTTTCCTATAGTAAAACCACACTGGGCCATCTGCAGAGTCCACCAAGGGGAATTGAACCCCTGATTTTAGCGTTGTAAAGCCCAAGACTTACCACTGTACCAAGACAATCACTTTGTACTTGGAGCAGTCGACACTTTGACTCCATATATTTATGAAGAAATTTTTAGTAAAACTATTTTATTAAGAATTCAGATTTTTTTTCTACAAAAGACTTATAATAATTACTGAACCTACACAAAACAGATTAGAATTTATAATATCAAAACTCTACATTTCAATTTGAGGTGACAAACTTTATCAAATTAACCAAGTTTGTAGTGAGAGTGTTAAGAAATACAATTATAATTGAAGGATAAAAATTCTTAACTCTTCCCACCCAGAGGTGGTGAGAGGTTAAAAGTGGTTCATATTTTCATTGATGTAACAATTTATTAGATCACCTAATTTTTCACACTTTTTTTAAATTCTTTGTTTAAGACCCTAATGCATGTAGATGCAAATGTGTTTCACAGATGGTGCAATACTGTCTAATGACTACAACACCAGGTTTATAAACTGTCTGGATATTGCATCAGCCAACTGTTAGCTATAAAAAGAGATTCTAACTGAGAGTCAGTTTAGAAGCCTATCTGTTACAACGC
Organism: Tachypleus tridentatus; assembly: GCF_004210375.1. Lineage (NCBI taxonomy): Eukaryota > Metazoa > Arthropoda > Merostomata > Xiphosura > Limulidae > Tachypleus > Tachypleus tridentatus. The sequence continues at coordinate 47,741,805 of NC_134831.1, read as the reverse complement.
GCGTGTGTGTGAGAGGGATGTTACCATGGTCAAGAGTTGTGAGTTAACTCCAAGGAAAAAAGTGGTCATTCTTCTTTTGAGCAAAAATGGACTTTTGACAAGACAGATTGCTAGAATAATTACATTGAATTAGTTTAATACAAGACACTTAACGCAGAGATACAGAGAGACTAGTGGCATGGATTGGCAGAATGAAAGAGGTTGGAAGAAAGCTTTCACAGCAGCTGATGATCATGTTCTGAAGTGTATAAGCCTGCAGAGTTACTGACTATCATCCACAGATCTCAAAAGATTATAGCAGGAAACTTTAATGGTCAGTCACCATGCAAACAATCTGGTCTTATCTATATTCAGCCAATCTCCCAGGAGTATAAGGCTCAACTAGGCAAAAGAGTCTGAAGTAATGTATAATAAGATGATTTTCTTAAACAAATAAAAGTGCAACCTGCATGAGTCTGATGGGAAGCACTTTGTATAGCATTGATGCAGAGAAGAGTTTCATCCAGTATATTTGAATGTAACTGTGAAGCACATGCAGAGTGAGATGATATGAGGATACATCTCTGGCATGTCTACATTTTATGAAAGACACTTTTAATACCAATAATTAAACTGAGACCTCAAGTCCCAGAGAAATCCAGAAATTCAGGACCACTTCAGTGGAGCTGACCCATACATATTCCAGAATGATTCTGCTTCATACCACAGAGCTAAAACATTTAGTAAAATTCATGCATTCTGTGCAACAGACATGAAAAAAGAGGAAATTTCACTCTATGTATATTGAAAAAAATCATCTCAGGTTTTATTTCATTGCTTCAAATGAAGAACCATCATTAAAGAGAAAGGACCAAGACAACAATCCAGTTTTCAATTATATCAAAAACTGCAGGAAACAAAGTACAAGAGAATAAACAGAGATACATCTTGGAACTTTTGCAGGAAGCCCTAATCCACATGTCACATTATTAAATCACCTCTAGTTATATTTAGTCCTTCATCCACTCTATGCTATGGTCATATCAAGAAGTTATCATAGCCAGAGGAGGTTCAACCAAATATTAATCTATTCAATGTGACTGTCATGAGTCAAACTTTCTCTTCTACATACTGCAGCTGTGCCACATATGGAATTTCATTGACATTGGCATCATAAAGGGTAGTAACAAGAAAAGACAAAAATTGATTGACCCATTGTTCAGTAACAATAACAATGCTTTGGTAGACACTCATATAAATACCTCTTATCAGTTTCAATCACTGTAATATTCTAAACCACAAAACTATTGTCTGAACATCACTTTTAAATGCAAAATTATTATTATGAAACCAGTTTAAAGTGTTACTTAAGAATTCATAATAAATTACTTTATAATTTCTTACCAAACAACACATTCCTCCTATTCATAGTTCACATCTATGTGAAAAAAATGCTTGTGGATAAAAATCCCACTCACCACACTGTACAAACGTGTTCACCTGCATGGCTCTCATCTTCAAGTACTTTACATCATTACTTGGAGGATCTGACCAGGTTGAGCTAAAGTATCCAAAGCTTTCCCTGTACAAAAATTGCATGCAGTAAATTTTAATACACAGCAATTAACATAAAATTAATCAGTATATTCTAATAAATGTTAAATGTTCTAAATTTTGGCATTCAAACATGGAGAAAGAGTTGAACCCAAATAATAACCATGATTTATTTTTGTTTTTCATGGCAGTAATTGGATTTAATCCACAGGTTCACAGTCTGACACCTTAATTCCTGAGTTGCATTTGGCTTGAAAGACAAAATAAAAACATTAGCTTTTGTTACATTTCTTGGATGTTGCTGTTTTGATACAAATATATTTCTAACCTTAGCTTATACTTTTCCAATAATGTATTTCATAAAAAATTAGAAGTATTTAAAATATACTCACCAAAACTGGTCAATTTCTTGATCATCTAAAAAACAAGTACAATTACCTTAGTTTAATTTTCTTTTGACAACACAAACTGGTGATTCATACCTAATTGGTAATTAATTATCTGTAAAAATCAAACACATTAATTTCCTAATTGAAAATATATACGAATCAATGAACCACATAATTTATGAAATTAAAATTTCTGTTTAAATGGTATTATTAAAATTAAAAAAAAAAAATTTAGATTTAACACTTGTATGAAAACCAAAACTGTCATTTCATATCACTGTTTTTTAACATCAAACTTACAATGTGATTGTAACATTAAAGAACAAAATAACAAGTCTAAAGCAATCTTTATTAAGTCTTTGAGCAAATGTAGGTCAAAAAGCACATCACAACTTACACAGAGCTACATTCAAATTATCTTCAATCTATATCAATAAACTTAAATAAAAAACAATTTATAATTCAACTTTTAATGTTATACAAGTTTTAATCTTTCTTTTTTTACTTTCAAAAGGAAATATGTAGATAAATCATCAATTTTCACTTCACTGAGTCATGTAACACTCCAAATTCCCTATTTCAGATTTACTTTCCTTCACTATATTATTCTGCAAGTGTCCAAAGGAGTACATACTTATACTTCAGGCATCTCCAAGTGAAAATGTAAAGATATAACCTCTACACTTGCAAAATGTAAACACAAGCTAGAAAATCAAACCCACATGTCACCATTTCTAGTGCATCATATGTTTCAAAAACATCAGTAACTCTCCAGAATGTTTGCTTTTGTATTATTTACAACCAATTGAAAGAGAAGATTCTAATCACTTTTAAATGTTCCAACATTTTTTTCTTTGTCATCAAATTATGGAACTTTGCTTAACCAGGTAGGTGAATTATTTAACCAATTAGTAGCTTAATTAGAAAGCCAAATAAATAAATCTGATTTTTTGACATTCTATTTTATGTCAACAGCAATATTTTTAAGTTGTATATTTCAATTTAAATAAAAATAATTTCTGAGATCACATTAAAGTGCAAAAATTAGAAACTTACTAGGTTAGATAATAAAATTTAATAGGCAAAATAATCATGTAGCACACACTCAAAATGAGTAAGGTCGTATAACTTAATAAGTGTTTGCTAGTAATTTGATATTTCAATAATTCAAAGCTATTCCGTATAATAAATTGTTATCACCTAATCTTAAAGGGTCAATGTGCAATTCTAATAAAATAAAACTAATTATAATTGTATTAGTGCTGACTGTAAAAATAAATAGTGTATAATTGTCTATTACAATGTGCAGTCAGTTCAGAAAGAAAAAAGTTAACTTAGGTTTATTTCATATATTTCTGTTACATGGTGATTACAAGTCAGTCAAATTAAACAAGGACACTATAGGTACTGTTAGGATAGAGAATATAACAGACAAAGTATAAAGTTTTATTGAAATACATTTTAATTATTTATTTAGAAAGTTCAAAAGGTTAAGCAAATGAAATCTCAAACTAGTAAGATGAAAATCACATTGCACTTGGATTGACTCATTAAAGGATTTAAATTCTCAGAATTTTTCACAGAAATTTTTACTAAAAAATTGTATGTGTGTGTACAAGAGACTTGTAGCTCTGAAAGCTAGCTAACTTGTATAACGATACATTTGCTATTTTGAAATTTATAACATATATCGTTTCAAAGTTGCACGATAGTTAAAATGACTGAGCCTGCATACAGAGTTAAACAGCTGCTGTTAACTCTAAAGTTTAAAATTATGGGTAATTTGGGTACTACAACATATATTAACCCTCTCACCCCAGGTATCCTTGACTGTACATGACACAAGGTTTTATTGTCTTGTGATTGCCAGACAAAATTATCTGCTTTTTTCATACTATTGGTCTAGGTTCTTTACTGCATTATTTGGTTCAATAAAAATTATTTAATAGACTTCTACCATTAGTTTTAAAAAGTAGGGTTAAGTGTCAGTGATAGTTGGGAACAAAAAAAAGAATGCACAAGTATTCTATTTCTTGTTTTTTATGTTCATACTTTATCTATTATTAAAAAAGCATCTAAAATGAAAAATAGAGATCACTTTAGGTTAGTTAAAGTTGGATTAAGTAAAATATATAATAATATAATAAAAATATTTCAGGAAGCATGCATATGAGCAGTTTGTAATAGTTCCTGGGTAAGCTAATTCAACAGCATAACATGAGCTGTACATTCCCCAAGTGATTTACAACTTATAATGGTACAGATAGCAGTTATACATGGTTCAAAGGGCAAGCAAAAAGAGTAGCTTCCTATAGCAATTTTTATCCACTGTAAAGCAAGTTTTAATAGATACAACTGTGAAGCTACTTTTCTTTTCTTATCACAATGATCATTGAAATTAAAGTATAATAATGCTTAAATAACTTGGATATAACATTTTAAAACAAACTTTTAGTTTACTGGTTTTAACATACTTGCCATGAGCAAGCCAAAGCTCACATGTCATAACTTTCTGAAGAGTTCAATTTAAAATTTAATTAAACTACTTTACTATCATGGTATACAAACAACTATAACATTAACATTTGATAAATAAATCAGGTTTTGATATTATTTAAATTTTAAGTTGTTAATTTCATAAAAAAATATTTAAAATATCCTCAACCTTCTCTAGTACAAGAATTGTGAAATTTGTTCCCTAGATTCTTCTTCTTCAATTTACTTAACACCTTCCTGGGAATTACTGAATTTAACAGAGAATAATTATTAAAATAAAGTTATTACTCAGACAAACTATAAGTTTTATAGCCTTTAATCTTTTTAGTCTACAGTGCATTAAACTAAAAAATCAGACCCACTTGCCATATCCACCTGTAACAAATTGCTAACAGTTCTCTTTGATGTTTTATACCATATTATTTACAATAAAAAAAAAATAAAGATTTTAGTCTATCAAGTGATTTATTATATTATGTTGTTTTCCATTCAGAGAATTTCTATTTCTCACATCAATAAGCTTAACTGATTTTTTAAGTTTTTTTAATGACTCTTATCACATAGTTAAAAAGCCAGAAAATTTATAATAGTTGTAGGACATTGTTTGCTTTGTGCTTGTTATTATTAAGTGTTCTTAGGTGCATTACTTCATTTAATAAAAGTTATTTAGTGTAGAAATATGACTAGTATTTAAAAAGGTAGCTTAAGTTTCATGAACAAGATAAAAAAATAAGATGACTCAGGTAAATAAAAAATTTCTTGCTTTTCATATGTATTATTTATTTATCTTTTTATAAGTAACAAAAATAAAAAGTTTAAATATGTATTAGGTAACAAAGATAAAACAAAAAAAAATAACAAGTTTTTACATGGTATGCTCACAAACAGGGTGTAACTTGTGTAATTCAAGTGAATAATATGAGCTTTACATTTACCAAGTGATTTACAACTTTCATGGCAGGATTATTAGTTAGACATAGTTCAAAGTGTAATAAAATAAAAAAGTTAATTAGAAATATATATTGTTATGATGTATAAGATATTTAGTATGAATAAATTTAGTTTCCTCTTCTAATTTGTGGTAAGTCTAGACAGACAAAAAAGGTAATTTAGAATCATTTTATATTTCATTTTGGTAAATATAATGTTCATCAAATTAAGTGATTTCATATATAGTTAGGGTACAAAAAATAGCAGATAAAATATAAAACCCACTATTCTCAGGTAAAAAAGTACCCTAAGAATTGGCAGTAGGTGCTGATGATTAGCTGCCTTCCCTTTAATCCTATGCTGCTAAATTAAGGACACTTAGCACAGACAGCCCTCTTGTATCTTTGCAAGAAATTCAAAAAACAAACAAAATATGAATGTTACTAAAAAGAAAAAACATTTGATATTTATTTAAGAGGCTTTAAGAGATTATGCAAATTAAATTTCACAATTTTTAGATGAAGTAAAGGTTTTAAATCTTAAGAAATTCACTTTACACTTGCAACAATTAACACTTTGACTCTGTATTTTCAAGGAGAAAATTTTGGTGAAAATACTTCATTAAAACTTATTTGTTTGTGTACAAAATACTTGTAATGTTTATTAAAAACTTGTGAAATGTTGTGAAGATGTACAAAACATTAAAATTTTTAGAATAGAAATTATGACACTAACTTTGGAGTCAAAAACTCAGTCAAATGAAATCACCTAGTAAAAATATTGTTGTCACAACTGCAAATAGGTGGACAATGAAGCTAAGTTTCCTCACATATTTTATTTAATGAAATATATTTCACAGAAAATGCACCATCTGATGTTTAATGTTTGCAACACTGCAAATTGGGAGTGGCAAACCTCTTTATATGAAGCAATTTGCTCTTCTTTATTGGAACAGCACAACTTAATATCAACTGTGGATACTGCTAAAAATGAACTAAAAATATGCCACTTCATAATTCAAATAAGATAATTTATGTATGATTTTCTTTCTTTGTTTAATGAATATAATAGGAAACCTATTAGGAAGTTAAAACTTAAACATACACACATTTTTTCAGAGTTGGAAAAAGTCTAGTTACAGCTCCATAATTTTCAAAATTTTCAGCAAATCTTTCAACCAAAACTCTTCAAAGCCAAAATCAATATACAAAACAAAAACTTAGACTACATCAGTGTTTAAACCAGTACTCACTTAACTCACAGTCTCTGTAATATTGTTCCACATAATCTAAAAGTGTCTTCTGCAAGAATTTAAACTCCTTTGCATTAGCAAAATCCTGTTTATTATGAGTTGGTTCCAAGACTGTGTAAGGAATGTCAACAATCCCTAAAGAAAAAGAATACACATTATCTTTCATGAAATTTCTATCCCAATTTCTTTCTGAAAATCCCTCATGTTTCACTCTAAAGTGACAAATAATTCATTCTAAATTTACAACTGACTTCCTTTAAATATAGCCAAGATTTAAAGGATAACAGATTTTTTTTTACTACAGTGACCATTTCTTCTTTAAATAAAAACTTGAAATTGCATGTTTTATGTTGGAGAGCTTTATTTAAAAACTGAATAGCACTCACATAATTAATATTTATTTTACTATCTGAGTGTATTCTTTCAAAATATATGCCTCAGTAGCATTTCAAAGTTAATTGTCTCACATATGAATATTATTTAAATTGATTAGCAAAATATGAAGTTACTTACCTACTAAGCCACGGTAATTCCTACATAAGAAAGAAACATGTTCATACTCAATACACATTCTAACACGGTAAACCATTACATTTCACCTTATTCTTTATAAACTATTTTTATAACTTTACAATTACCTTCTAACCTATGAAATAAAAGTAAGTAAATAATTTTCTTTAAGTAAACCAAAACTTTTATGTAAACAAAACACCACTTGTCAAAGATATGTAGGTATATAATTAACAAAAAAATTCATAATTCCTTTCTGGATTGGGTTTTACTGAGAACTGTACACTTTTTGAAGCAAACTCTCTCTCTTACTGGTGTTAAATAATAGAGCATTCATAACCTGTGTATCTACATTCTGATAGCTTGATATATAAGTAACAGTGTACTAGTACATGATTCATGCTTTACACACTGGAAATAATACTAAGTAACCAGAAATATGATTCAGTTAATTGCTAATAAAGCTGCAAAAGTATAACAAGTACATAATGTTCATTTCTTAGTTAATCACTAAAATATCTATATCATATTGCTGATTTATATATTGAAAAAAAGCAACAGAAGGTTCACAGATGTTGTTTTTCTGATTTTTGGAAACTTGTATAAAGTTACATAAAGGCTATTAGTAGTAGTCATCCCTAAAATTTAATAGACTAGATAGAAGGCAGCTAGTCAACAGTACCCATGAAGAACTCTTGCACCACTGCAATCAAATGATGAGATCTGACCATCACTCTTACAATTTGCCTAAAGCTACAATGTAGGGATTATGTTTTTACAGCAAATGGAGATGAACCACAGACCATCAAATTAACAGTCCAGTACCTTAAACACTAGGCTGTTTATAAAACAGATGAATCTAAAAATAATCTATCATTATTGTTGTTACACAAAATGTATTCTTTGATTTCAACACATTACCACTTTTTGTATTCTCTGATTTCAACACATTACCACTTTTCTTTCCCAAAACCAGAGTGGTTGAGTAACAAAATTGATTATTACATTGTGAGTACACAAATGTAGTTAAAACTGTAGGCAACAAAAATATTAAAAATAACAGGTTCAAAAATTGCAAAGCTTTTATATATTTTTATTTAAAAAAGGATGACGTTTTGTGCTAGTATTCTTCATCAAATCATACAACTTACAACCTTATTCTGTTGATGCCAAAATCCAGTATTCTAATATCCTAAAAGTGCATCTCAATGGAAAATCTGTGCTATTTTATTTGATACATAATATGTAAAATATATAAAAAATGAAACTGCAAAAATCAAAATAAAATATTCTGAAGTAGATTGCTTGTGACATGAATGAATGTGAGATTTATACCTGAGTGAAAATTCAGTCATTTCTATAAGCCAAAATTAGTGGCACATCATAAAGTTGACATTTTCTATTTTCATAGTCAGGGTTGAAAGATGAGAAACAGTGGACCAGAAAAATAAAGAGTTGTGGCATCAAGCTCAGAGGCAAAAGCAACTAGAAAAGGAGTGCCCAGATGAGAATACAGTAACATGAATACCAGAGGACTGAGAAACCAGTCCATAGGTAGTAGTTTGCTGGACCTTAAGGGATGATCTATGACAAGATGCAGGGCACTAAGAGTATGACAAATCGTAAAACATGTATGCAAAGAATGGGCCCAGAAAAATAAAAGAGGTTAAGAATTTAGAAACAGAGAGAGAGTGAGACTAGGTGTCCCCTTGGCAAATGATACATGAGACTACATAAAGTTCACTGAATGGATCGTTACAAGATGTCCATGAACCGTCATAAGAAAATTATTCAAATTTCAACATATTGTCAAAAGTTCTAAGGGAATTGTAAGAAAGAATGACTAATTGTGAGGCCACCATCCAAAGATTTCAAGAATACGTCATAGATATCCAGACAAAGAGAAGGAAAAGGAACATCTGGTGAGCAAGATAGAAGAATGGTAGAGGACTAGGAATCCTAAATTTGGCTCCATTGTTCATACAGAATCCAAAGCAGACATTGCAAATAAGCATGAAGAAAGGAAATAAGGGATTCCATGGAAGCCCAAGCTCCCCAAAAAGAGAGAATCTATTTCACAGTAAGAGAAGGGGAGAATATGGCATGGATAAAACTAACTGCGTCATGTCCCAAAAATGCAGAGGAGGAGGCTAGGCCTTCTGAAGATGAAAATTAGATACCCCTAAATGAATGAGATACTGAGTGAGTATGAGATGAGATAACTCCAGGGTGACCAACCAACCAAGATCTGCTGCCCCCAAAAACAGGAAAAGAGAATGACTAGAGGTGACTAGTTAGGTTGGAACCACAGAAAAAATGTAGCATCTGAGCCATTCAGACAATGTTTTGCCCTTCCTAGGTCATCTGCAGGTGTTTTTTCTTAACACACTATGTTAAGAACCTGAAGATGACCTAGGAAGATCAAAACATTGTTCTCTCCTTATCAGTAAAAGTGTTAATACCTATACCAGCCATTTTGAGATACAAAGTTTGGTAACAGAACTACCAGTACCCAATAACTGACTGCAAATGAAGAGTAAAGTCCACAAATCAAACTAAATGGACCTTACTGATCCTGAGCTAATAGGCTAGTCACCACCAAGAATGATCGCATTGAAGTCTGTGAGGGATGGGAAGATGACTAGGAACAGGGAGAAAAGAGGAAGCAGGAGGATAACAGATTGAAAGAAGGAGAAGCAAGGATGAGATGGGAGCCAGTGAGGGTTACAGAATATCAATGTATGGCCCTAAAGTGTGATTCCAAAGAAATAAACCCTCCAGTTGAAGGTATAAGAGATAAAAGGGAGGCAAAAGCACTTGTGTAATAAAGGCACCTGTTTCAATAATTTCTACAGACAGATCAACCAAATAAGAAAAAGTAATGTTAAAGATAAAAATACCATTGTAGAGAAAATAAGTGAACAGGTATCCACTAGAAACCTCTTACAGAGTGAGAGATTACCACAAAAGAAGGCAAGTGGAGGAAAATATTATGTAAAATGATAGATAATGTGAGACTAAGTTGGGAAAAAGTAAGCCTAAAAAAGACAAACAAAAGACAGAGGCTCTGATCCTCAAATCTGAAGAAAATACTTTATAACTTAGGAGTTGCAGATAGGTAAAACAGGTATTCATAGGAAGTAACAAAGGAAGAAGGATAAGGCATGCATGCACCAAAGTTTGGTAGAGCCCAAAGCAAAAATAAAAAAATAAAAGTAATAAGCAGAGAACTAATTACAAAGTGAAGGAGAGAAAGAAACATATATTTGAAATCCTCTCTAAAAATTATGAGAAAAGCATGGTAGATTCCACATAGCATGTGCGTAAGATTAAGCAAAAGCAAATGGTGAGAAAAAACTGTTAAAATCCCTTCTGTCTCAAACATAAAAGTAGGTGGATATATTCCTGGCAGTACAAAAGACTCCACCACCCAACGCACCAAAACTATCAATAATCGCAACAGACAAAGATATATCTATTGCTAATGCAGTTGTAAGACTAGTGAGAACAACATCTTATTGTATCGCATTAGACAAAGTGAAGTTATTAACGCTTATGAAATAACAATGTGGAAATAAAAAGCCACAAAATCTGCGAGTACAGAAAATGCTGAAAAAATGAACATCCAACAACAAACATTTCCACATCAGGTAATATCTTTGCAGGTACTTTCACTAAAAAAAATCATATATCTGTAAAGTTCATGAGAGATAATAAAAAAGATACACTGCTACACACAAGTGCCAAATCAAGAAATGATGATTAAACAATCAATAAAGAGGCAGTCAGCTGTGCTAAGACGATGCATCTTGCTCCTATTGGTAGAAGGTTGGAGCATGCTTATTTGTATGCTAGAGTGCAGCACTAGTCATGTGGAAACACATGAATTTAGGTGGGAATCTTAAGGCTGTTGAGAAGCCAAATATTGTGCATGTGAAAGGAAGCACAAAATTGGGAAACGTCAATGCGTGCAGATGTAAGGTACTGTATCAGAATTGTATACTTCCAGTGCTTTAAGCAAAGAAAAAAAAAGCAACCAACTTTGTCAAAAAAACAACTGTAAATGTCACAAATACTTCTTCCTTTAAATAATGTTCTCTATGTTTATTGTTGTAGGTGATTCATTATTGACATTCAACAACATTTTACAATATTATGTTCATGGTTATAGTGGTTCCAGGATATCTAAAAAAAGATACTTGGTAAAGGAATGTTATAAAACTAATCAAAATAGGTTCACCATGTCACATATTATAATTTAGTTCCAATAAGTCTCCAATGTATTGTTACGTACATTAACATATTAATATTTCAAATAACAGGAAATTTGAATTTGCAAGTTAATTAACTGTTAATATGTATGAAATTTATGGTGTTTGCCAACAGAATGATACCACAATTTTCTATTTTAACACATATATTTTTTTTAATATACAAAAAATAAATACAGTTATAATAATGGGTATTACTAATAGTTAGTTCAAATAATGACTTATATACAACAGTTTTACAAACTTACAAACAATACTGATTCTTATATGCAGTCTAGAATTGAATATTTCATGGACAATCTAAGTCCACAATAAGCAAATTAATTTTGAGTTGATATTGTCACACACCTTGCTTAAGCTAGCTAGTTTGATTGACCTCACACCCTTACAAGGTGACTTTTACTGGTGATGATATTTAATGTCCTCATAGAAATTCTAATGCCCGAAATAACTCACTGAAGTTAAAAAGTTTGTAATGTTCTAAATTTATAAATGTTCTGGTCAAATTCTGTATTTCTCCAATTAACAGAGATTAATCACAATTATAGCTTTCTAGGCCTATAGCACACTTATTGTAGCTGTACAATAATAATAATACTCCTTCCTCTTGTTAGTTGGCACCTTGATTTATATATCAATCATGCAAGACTAGAACATTCACCAAAGTTGGCTTGCAACAATTCCATCAATCACTAGTATTACATACATACCTAGTATATTGTTGATTCTTATGCACAAGAACATTCTAAAAATTTTGAGAACAGGTGGGACTTGCACAAAATCGTAGTCCATAATATACATCACATGCAAAAAACGAAAATACACTAAAACAAATAGAGGCACTAAAATAAATGTATAATGGTAAATTCATTATGACTGTATGCATTTCCATCAGAAATACTAAAAATTATGAAACAACAGGTGCAGTGCATATCAAAGGCCAATAGAGCATTTTATACTGTGCTGAAAGCAAATAATTTTATCCATTGATATACAAAAAAAAACAAAAGGTCTGACCATACAAAGTAATCTGATTTTTCCAAATGTTGTACTTGTTATTAAACCATGACAACAGCAAACATAAAAACTCCAATGATTCATCTTTGTGCCTTACAAGGTCTGCTAGCAGTGATATCAATAACATCAGAACCAGATTTAACTTCAATATCTTTTTCTGATTCACCATCAAAATGAAAGAGTACAAAATAATAAAAAACCCTATAACCAAAGGAGTTTCAAAAGGTGGACCTTTCTTCTTCAGGGAAAAACTGGAAATGGTAGTTTAATGGAATGATAATATATAGAGGAAGTTGAGTGATATCATGAAGGTCAACTGATCTTTCAGGAAATATTTAGTATATTTTTCCATTTAGTGTTTTGTGTTCAATTTCCAGTACAGAGGCTGGTGGCTGGTGACAAGAGCATTATGTAAGGAGATGTTGGAAATATCTTGCTTTAGAAATAGTTAAAAAAGAAAGAAATAAAACCATACTTAAGTGTTTAAATAAAATAAATTTGACACCATGAGACTGGTTTAAAAAGAGATGCTAAGCTAATTGATTCATACAACATGTATGGAAAAGTAGATAGTAAGTTTCAGAAAAATCAGGGTTCATGCTGAATGGAAGAAATTAACAAAGAATAAAAACTATTTCTCTAACAGAGATAAAACCAATGATTAAAGATTAGATTAGCAATCCAATACACTTCTTTCATCTTTCCTTCAGCTTTAGTTTTTAATCCTGTTTCAATGCCAATGAGAGTAATATCATTAATGGAATGACTAGGTTGGTTAAAGTGTTGAGTAACAGGGAGATTTTTTTTTGGTGTTAACAAAAGACTAATGGTTGTTGAAACATTTTCTGAGAGTTGTTTGCATATGTTTTATATATAGACACACACACACATTTGTGATTGCATTTTTCACACTGTACAAGGTAAACGGTGTTTTGTGTTCCACCGTTTGTGTTCCACTGGAAATCAGATTTATTTCCAGATATTAAAGTTTCTTTGGTTGTGCTTGTCAGAAAATGAGTCAGTAGTTTTTATTAATGTGCAAGTTTGACAATGAGCTTTATTGCACGGATGACAACTATTTTTCGGTGTAATTCACTTTTATGTGAACAAAGATATCTTTCAGAGTTCTGCATTTTTGGAAAAAGACAAGGGGAACTTCAGGATATTATGTTTAAGGTAATCATTAAGTTATAGGAGATGAAAATCTTTCTTTAAAATTTGCAAAACATTTCTAACTTTAAACTGATAAGTAATAATAAGAGGAATTCTATTTGAAACTTTAGTGCTGCTCTGTTTCAGGATGTTTCTCCACTGAGTGCCTTTTCAATCTGTCTGTCCATTTCGATGTCTTTATATTCTCTTTGTAACATGATTTGTTTTAGATCCTTGGCATGTCTTCTATAATTTCTTTCATTTGAACGTATCTTTTTATTCTAGGAGCTTGACTGTAGGTAATTTTCCCAATTCCATGCAAACAGGATGACAGCTTTTATAGTAGAGGTTTTTTTGTAAATTCAGCAAGTAAATTCCATCATTTATAAAGACAATGACACCAAGAAAGCCAATTTGGGTTGGTGAGTAATTAAAAGTAAAATTTATTGTTTTGTGAAAGAAGTTTGCATGTGATATAAATTCTTGAAGTGATTCAAGATCAGCTTTCCAAATGAAAAATATGTCATCTATATAATGTTTCCATGTACAAGGTTTTACAGGGCTTAGTTTTAAATGCTGGCTTTCAATGTGCCCCTTAAAAATGTTGGCATAACTAGGTGCAGTTTTGATATCCATTGCAGTATCATTAACCAGAAGGTAATGTTCCTTACTGAATCTTAATTTGTTCAGAGTTAAAACAAGGTTGGCAAGATCAGTCACTGTTCAAACTTCTGGTATGCTAGAAAAATTTAATGCAAGAGTAAAAATAGATGTTAAAACATCATGTGCATATATATATATATAATAGAAGAGGTGAAACAGAATTTCATAAACATCTTAGGGACTTCTAAAATTTGTTTTGTTTTCATGAGTCATATACTAAGATAAGATTAAATAAAGGACTTAAGGTTCTTCAAGTCCTGTGTTGGTTCTTTAAACGAGTAACTATGACAATTCTAAATTGATGCAAACATTTCTCACACTTATTTTTATGAAATACATACTTATAAGTTCTCAAAGTACCTCACACACTGAAAACTTGCAATTATTTAAATCAACATAATAACAGTCTTTAGAAAAAAAACTGAGTTTATCATTTATTTCAGATTATTTCTGAGTATGACACAGACAAATCTTGGGAGGTAACTGAAGATAAGATACATTCAACACAAATAAAGATGAATGCCAACTGGGCTAAAGTAATTAAAGTAAAGATGAAATAGCTGTAAAAATTCTCATTGTAGCATAAATTTACATTCTGATATGCAAAAATAAATTCAGTATGTGTACTTAAAAAATTAGATAAATTTGGTAGATAAAGTCTTATTCAAGTTGCAACCAAAAATTAGTAAAAGTTATTTCAAATGTATAAACACTGATGTAAAACTTTTATAACATAACAGCCTACAACAGTACCTAGTAGCTATATATGAACTAAATTTTTTCTCCATGACTGCAATTTAGTGAGGTATATTTATTCTGAAATTTTACTTATTATGTACTACCCTACCCAAAAGATTTCGGATAGAACACATAGCTTACTCATTCTTCTCGTGTAGACACAAATGTTTCACTAATCTTCCACAGTTGTAAAAATATATTCCATCTTCCTTTCTGTTCATCAAGTTTAGTCCAAAAATAAATAGTAATTCTTTCTTATCTTTCAGTGATCTTTAAGAAAAAAAATAAGGGGTGGTTAATTAAAACAGATCACATTACATAGATCATAACTTATGGTTTTACTGCAACATAACAAGTTTTACAGTAAAAACAAAACTCCAAGGGTTAGAACAATGTTTGAGGTTTTGAAGTTTCATTTTCTAGCCAGGAATTTGAAGACAGTTCTAAACATTTAAACGTTCTTCAGAGCATTCAAGCAGTGTCAGGTTTGATTGTTTTCTCTTGTTAGCAGAAACGTTTTGACAATTCACAAATGATAATCACATATTAAATGTCATTCACATATAAAAATTTGATTTTTTTTTTACTTGTATAATGCCCACTACTTAAACCAAAGGTATTGTATTAAAACGCACACACAATAACAAAATGTAATACACAGCAGCACCTTCTATACACTGGGGCAGACATTTATGATGGAGCTCATGAGGTTACAATTAACAGCTGTATTGCTTCAGTAAAATGTACTTGATGCCTAATGATCAAAATGTAAGAAAAGTGTTTGTTTGTTTTCAATTTCACATAAAACTACACAAGGGCTATCTGCATTCCTAATTTAGCAGTGTAACACTAAATGAAAGGTTGCTAGTCATCACCACTTACCACCAACTCTTGGGCTACTCTTTTAAATATGAATAGTGGGATTGACTATCACTTTGTAATACCCCATGGCCAAAAGAGTGAGCATATTTCATGTAACAAGGATTCAAACCTGCTACCCTCAGATTGCAAGTTCAGTGCCCTAACCACCTGGTCATGCCAGGCCTAAGACAAGTGTTATGATGAAACAAGTACAAAACATAAACTATATACCAGCACTAATAAATTTCATGTTAAAAAGGAAACACTACTGTAACTATCCTTCCCCTCCACAAGGCATTTGTTTAAGTTAATCAACAGTGTTGTTAAAAAAAATGTAGTACTAACAATCTTTCTTGTAATTTTTTGTTACAGCTAAAGGTCTATGTTTATTTCCTAGTCAAAGTGCTAGTGTTACTGTTTTCCTTTCTACTATTTATCTATTATTCTTATTAATTATATTTAATTAATCAACAATCTTATGTTAAAAACACTATGACTTTTTACTTGCTTGGAATGGTGACTGCTAAATAAAAATTTTTTTACCTTAGCTCTCTTGCTATAGGTTTGGTCAAATTCTTGACCTAAAATTGACCTTTATGCTTTTCAAATCTTCACAAAAGTTCTCAAGCTATTAAGGGTCATTATGTCTTTTGTATACAAAAAATCTGAATTTTTAATAAAATATTTTCACTAAATATTTCTCCATGAATATTTGGAGTCAAAGTATTGACTGCTACAAGTGCATAGTGATTTTTATGTTAAGATTAAAAGTACTTTTCTTCATCTAAAAAATCTCAAATTTCATATGTGTAATCTCTAAAACCTCCTGAATAAACTTAAAATGCTTTTAAAGTAAAACCTGACACTTTACCTATTATTTTCTCTACCTTAACCTTATACAATGTTTGTAAATAAATAAAAATTACCATTTTTTCTTTCTAGAATGACTTCAAACTGTAACATGAAACTACATATATTTATCTTAAATAGCTTTAAACTTATAACAGTATATATCTGTTTATGTTAAAATTTTATTCTTTTATTAGTATGTGTAACTATGTCTCACTAATATTCTCACCATAAAAGTTATAAATCACTTGGAAAACATATATCTCAGATTAATCAATTGAATTACATAATGCACAGACACATTTGTACAATATTACCTGTACACTTTGAAAAAAAAAACTACAGTCAGGACAAGCCTGTAAAGGACAAACATGGACAAACTGTCAGCAAAAAATCAAACAAAAAAGCAAACAAACAAGCTAAATGTATTTAGTACTTTAATGAGATCCTCAACAGAGATATCTCTACACAATGCTCAACCACCTAACAATTGAGCTATTGAATGTCAACACTAACTTCCCAACAAATCAAGAGATTAATTATGAATGCACTTAAACTCCTGAAAAGTGGGAAAGCAGCAGTTCCAGACAGCATTCCACCAGAAGCACTGATGACAGCCATCCAAATTAAGACATAAATGTTTCATCAGTTTTTCAGGAAGATTTGGGAACAAGAAAAAATTCCAATGTAGTGTAGAAGGGATATCTGGTAAAGTTACCAGAGAAATAGAACCTTATAGTGCATGGGAACTGACAAGGCATCATGCTACTTTCAGCCTAGAAAGGTGCTCACCAAACTGAGCCTGGCAAGATTGAATGCCACCTTGGATAACAGAAACAAAGGTGAACAAGCAAGATTACATGCAGACAGATCATGCACAGATCAGATAACCATACTCAGAATTATCATTGAGTGATCCAATGAATGGCAGACACACTACACACCAACTTTGTAGATCTAGAAAAAGCTTTCAACAGCATTTGCAGAAAAAAAAAATCTGAAACCCACTCCAACACTATGGGATCTAAACAAAATTCATGATCATAACTAATTTTTTTCAACAAAGAGTCAACATGCAAGATCAAACACAATGGAAAGCTTTCAGAGCCTTCACAGTTCAGACAAGTGTCAGACAGGGATACTTGCTTTGGTCACTGATCTTTCTGATTGTGATCAACTGGGTAATGAAACACATTAATAATAACACAAAGACAGGCATTCAGTGGACATTCATGAAGCACCTGATAAATCTCAAAATTAAGGATGATCTCTATCTCCTATCACACAAGCAGCAAGATATGCAATCCAAGACTCAATGATATTCTGACCAAGATAATGAGAATCAATAAGAGACATCAAGACAAAGTGCAACTCAATGGTTGCAGTACAGAAGAAGTTGCCAAGTCTGTGTACTTTGGAAATGTTATATCAAAGAACAGAGACATAGACAAAGACATCAGTTGAACATCAATAAAGCCAGATTCACCTTCAATTCTTTCCAACCTATATGGCCTTCCCCATCTTACTCCCAGAAGACCAAAATCAGATTGTTCAATACCAATGTTAAATCAGTCATACTTTATGTTTATGATTCGGAGACAATGCAAGTCACCAAAACCATTACAGCCATAATCATACCTTTGTCAACAAGTGTCGCTGTACCATTCTGTACATTACATAGCTAAATGTTATTTCCAGTGTTTACCTATGAAAGCAGATACACCAGTAGCATGTCCAAGAAGAAACTAAAACTAAAAAATAAAAGTAGTTTGGACACACCCCCAAAAAGCCTATTAGCAATGTGACAAGACAAGTGCTGAAATGGAATGCACAGAAGAAAAAAAGAAAGTTTGAAGACCAAAAATGACCTGCAGGAGATCAAGACTGTTGAACTCTCTTGGGCTCAGGTAAGAAAGATGGTTCAAAATCAGGTCTGATGGTATGGAATGGTTGTAGTTCTATATTCCAATCAAAACTATAAAGAGCAAATCAAAGTCAACACACTACTCATGAATGTTCCTTGTAAAATATTTTTATTATTATTATTCTTTATTGTGCCTAATCTCACCTTATCTAACCTAAAACGTTTCTAATTTTTACACTTCAGTTTCTTTTACAATAGTAAATAAAGAAATAAAGTAATTACCTGGATCTTTTTTTTATGTTGATTGTCAATGAAAATTAACTCTTATATTTTTATGCTAATGATACTACTGCAATAAATTTTATTTAATTAAATAATACACAAAAGAACTCAAAATACTAATATGCAAAAGATAGATAATTATCCAGAACTGCCAAACTTTTTCTGGCTTTCTAATTGTGCAGCAAGAGCTGTTAACAATTAAGCTAACCTTGTTTTCCATGGGAATAAAGTTTGAACTGAAAGCAAAATATACAATCCTCTGTACAGAAAACAATGTAATATTAAATTCCATATTGAGTGATTAAAACCTTGGCTTTCTATCTGTTATAAATAATTTCATATTAAATGTCAGAACTATTTGCAATTTGTGAAAGAGAGGGTATGAGAGGTGGTTGTGGAAAAAGGGGCTTTATTTTCCAGTATATAGCTTATACTAAGAAAAACTGAGGATTTTTTTAAAAAATACTGTCTTATACAACTAAGAACTTAAAACACATTTAATAGATATGGATTACCAGCTATGTTTTCGTGAAAAGTTCATACGTATATTGTGATAATAAAGTAATTTAATTAAATTTTGAATCTATGATAACTCACTAAAACCTCATGACACCCACAGAAAAATATATCCATAGAACTGTGTTAAATCAATTGCAGTTCTTTTAATTAATGGCAAAAAGGAACTCTTAAAATGCGTGGTAATATATATAACTTGGTTTAATTTTCTTAATCTATATAATTTTACATTAAACTGCTATTTCTCAAGTAAGGAAGCACATTATGCTAATATAAGAATAGGTTGGTAAATTAACCTAATAATAAATTAGCATAAGGAAAAGTCTTATTAATGGACTTGTATCAAACTTCAAAACAGTGAAAAATATTATTTTAAATACAACCTATCACCTCTCAACAACACAAAATATAAAATTCTTGCATTCCCTTTTGTGCTAGAACTTGCTTAAAAAATTACTAGCCCCTCTAATAATTTGAGAATTGATGTAAAAACTGTATCCAAACTACCACATAAAATTAACATCTTACTACCTCACCTGAAAGAAATCCCATTAAATATTTTGCATCATTTTTCAAAACTCTGCAGCACATTATCCTTATTCAAGATATCTAAAAAGAGGCCATCAATTTCAAGTGCAAGTATTATATCCAAGAAAGTATGGTAAAGAACTACTTTGGATGTAAAACTTGATGTTTTGAAGAGGTTTGATGTAGAAAGAAAACTTGATTCTACTGCTAAAACTTTAGGGTTTGCTATCTCTACAGTGAGAACAATACACAATAACAAAAAAAACACAAGATCACAGTTGACAAGAGGCAGTACAAGGTGGTGAGTCTGACATTTTGTTAGAAATGGAGAGATTTAGTCAAATATCAAAATATAAAATGATAACTTTACTATGAAAAGGATATCACTTTTTATAGCTTTCACAGTATTGATTGCTCGACTTTCTGTCACTGTGTAAAAGTTTCATTTGTTGTATGTATGTTTGTAAACTTGTAACAACTTCAACTAACTTTTGTGCAGCAGATGCATTCTGTATCCAATCAGGTAGAACAAAATCTCAGCACATAGATAAGAGGCCTAGTAATTTCTCAAAGTCTTCCCTCTTCAAGTTAAAGTACTGAAGGTGCATATCAAGTTAGTCATTTTGACTTTTTACCATTTAAGAAAACAAAGTCTGCTTATTTTCCAAGTTTCTAATTCAAATTTGTCAAAATTTTCCTTTTGTTAATTTAAAACAAGTCACATATAAATATGCACATCTTTTCTATCTGCAAGATATCTTGGATGTGATTTTACTATTTGGGAACAACTTTTTAAACAGTTCATTTATTCTTCACTGCTTTTGTAACTTTACCGACTCAGGACCCACAAAATCTTCTTTTCAAACATATTATTCCAGCCTGCCCTATAATGAATAAATTACATAATGAAGCACAGAAACCAAGACAAAAATAAGTAAATCACCCAAAGACTAATTGCAAAATAACACTACTTTATTAAATTGTATTGCACTTTTGCTTTAAATCAGTGAGATTTAGCAAATGCTCTTTAATATTAAATTTAATTTAGAAATATTATTTATTTACTTGCTGGACTATGGAGTCATGTTAATTTGTCACAGCAGCAGGCCTAATTGTTGACTTTCTATCTGGCATTGGACTATATTCAGATGATATCACACTTCCTATGGCTGGCATGGCTGCAATTTATGCACTTTGGCTTCATGCTTTTTTCTCTTCATATGGCTTATCACCATCGACTTACTCACACTGCGAACACTGAACTTTTTATAGCACAAATTGTAACAAGTTCTTGATGATGTGCACTAATAACAAGCCATTACTTGCACTCATCCTTCAGAAGCCATATATTGTTAAATACACGTTTGCCCAGCATGTTTTACACAAGTACACATTCAAATCATTACCAAAGACACAAAAATAATGACACAAAAATGCCTGAATCAAAATTACATAAGTGCTTGAATGGTAGTGTTAAGATATTCAACCTTGTACTGCTGATGTAATTAAAACTGTTATTTATACATGTGCATGTACAACACGTTCATAACTAAAAGGAAACATGAAAGGCTCACCCAGAAGTTGTCATCACTGGATATTAAATCATCATCAAATAAATAAGTTATGGAAAACACTACTTCATAATAATGTCAGGAGAAAAGTTTTATTTTCCATGATTTTTCCAAAACCCTAGGGTGAAATCTCATCTTTCCAAAACTTTCCAGATCCTGGTAATTGCTTCAGCAGTTTTCCAAGACTTTCCAAAACCCACACAAGCTCTGTTACATTTAGTGTTCAGCTAAACATACTGTTTGATTTATTGTATATTATGCTTTTATTATTTAACTGATATTTTTTTATTGCATTCAAAAATACATATCATATCATGTTAGAAAAATTAATTCCTGGTGATAGTGGGGTGAGATTCATGGATTGCATATCAGATTGAATCACTACTACAATCATCACTGAGTAGTTAGTAAAGTACTAGAGAAACCTGGATCAATACTGCTGAATTTGCAGCTGATTTATGGCAAGAATTTGAAGCTGATAAGAACACCTTGGCAGTAGCTTTAAATCTGTAATATATTTATAATAAAATCCAGCTGTCTGTTCTTTTTGACTAAATACTCAGAACAGGCACTAGTGTAAAATGAGTAAGTTGTGCTTCACATCCTTAACAACATTCTGGTACATAGTACGCTCTAGCAGAACTAAAATAGAAAACAAGTTATGACCATCTCTCAGCAAGGTGAACAAATAGTGCAATGATACAATAACTGTCACCAATTTTACAAAAGACATAACCATATTAAAATCTACAAATGTTTAAAAATACACAATTGAAATCTTTATTTAAACCAATCAACAGTTGTAAAAGCATATAAGTAGTCTTTAATGAGTGATAAAACATTTACATCATTAAAAATTCCATAGAATTTATTGAACCAATACGTATGGCAAATATAAATTGTAATGATATGCTTGTGCCTTTTGAAATTACCTACTAATACAGTTATCAATTGTTTTGAATACAAATTATGTATAAGCAATGCACCACACGCTGAAATTTTAGACAATTAACTTGACAAAACCTTATGCTGAAAACTCGTATTTTCAATTTAATAATAAGTTATATAAACAAACTGAAGATATAGCCATAGGTCTGCTACTATCTCATTTGTTGTGTGATCGTTTTATGGAGATAGATTTGAAACTGATATTTTACAGAATGCCAACTTAAACCATGAATATAAATTACCTATGACAATGACACATTCATGATGTGGCTGCATGGTAAAGAGACTCTGTTTGAGTTTGCTAATTATATAAATAGCCTCAGACCCTCTATTTACTTTACTCACAAACTGAAAGAAACAAACATAATCTTACTCTTTTTGGAAATACTGGATAAGAAAACAAGAATAAGTTAGAAACTACAGTCTATTATAAACCAAAATGTCAGTTTTTTACTCTTACATTTGCAGGTCTTTACAAACTATATTTTAATTCAGTAGATTTGAAAAATAAACTGTTAATTATTAATAAACAGGTAATATTAGACAGATTTCTCACTTCAAATTGTTGGTAAAACGACAAGGAACTTTAACAAAATAAATGTTAACAAAAGTAAATTATGATTAACATTTGGTAAGATATATAAAAAACTAGTGTAAAATGAGTAAGTTGTGCTTCACATCCTTAACAACATTCTTTAGAATGTTAGAAACAAAAGCAAAAACTCTGCATTAGCTGAACCTGCAAGTTATACTGGACACATCATCTAGTAAACTAGCAATCACGACCTTGGCTTTTGTCCTTATATAGCACACACTAACTGTTTTTCACACTCCTGAAGATGACATAAAGCCATGTTGAAATATGTACAATGTCCTTTAAATCACTGAATGGTTTAAATAAAAAATTTAATTATGCATTATAAAATGTTGTTCATTTGTAGATTTTTAATATTTTAAATATGGACATAAGTTCCTTGAATTTTAACCTTTTAACCTACTGCTACTAGTCACAAGTCAAAGGCCATATCACATTGTGTTTGTTGACTCATGTTTAAAATTTTATTGAACTACTATTTTATGAATGCATGTTAAGTTTGGTATCAAGCTGTACATTGTAATTCAAATTTTCATATTACATATTACTTAACTTCTTAATTTAAAAGTAAATATTAAAAAAACATACTTAAACAATTGACTTTTGTATGTTATGTAGTATGTCGAATGCAGCATTGGTTCAAATTAGATGTGTGGGATGTACAAATACAAAGTATATAGTTTCTTATGAATTAGGAAGTCAAATTACTGATATTGGCAAGCTAGAATATAAAATAAAAACCTCCTTTCTCTTCTATCTGTTGAGATATTGCTAAATTTACTGAATCAAAACAGTGGCCTAACCCACCTCTTTCCATTTTTGAAAACTCTTACGTATACCTATTTCTATACACGATGTATGAATAATCAATCAAATGCCCAGAATATCCCACACATGGTTTTGTGAACCTTTTCAAAGTATTTGCATGGGAAACCCTTTTTTTTCATGGTAGATTTTAAACAATAAGGTTAGTCTTTAGTGAGCTCAAAATTTCATACTGTTTTTAACCTAAATAAAGTTTATTTACTAAGCATGATAAATTATAGTGGAATTATGTGGTATTGATATAGTAATTTATGATATTTTGTTTATTTCAAAATGTATATAGAAAACCTAAAAATATTATTTCATTTAACATCCTCCACATGCAAAATTTTATGAGATGCAGTTACCTAGAGCAAACAGCAAATACGTTCAAAGTTTGTAACTAGAAGAGATAGTTATTTTCTATAATTTTTTACTTACTATTCTAAGCTTTAAGAAAAAACTAAAATTTCAGAACTTATTTTAAATAGTTATAATGTATTAAAACTGAAATGTGACAATTTTACAAAATACTAATCCACTAAAACACAGCCAAAACACGTGACTTTGTAAAAGCTAGTTTTACATTCTTGTATATAGTAACATGAGTGCATGCGCACTATGTCATTGCAACTTCTATAATGTTAGCTCGGCACAGCCCAAAGATGTTAATATAATAAAAATAATAAATATACATAAATATATAATGTTATGACATTCAAGCTATTTAGACTAAACATTTGTTTTCATGTTATAATCTGTAGTCAATCTAGAATGAAATAAGCATAATTTCTATTTATTTCCTATTATTTTATGGAGGATACAAACCAGGTCAAATTTAATCAACCAATACAAAGATACAACAGAAAAAGAAGGGATGAAATATAATGCTTTTTTCTGGATTCTACCCAGCACATAATGGAAGGGCTATTAAGCCATAACCATGTCCTGCATACTCAAAAATGTACATGTTGATAAAAGTAAATAATGATAAGCCACCACCATTCCCTGTTAGCACATCCATCCCTCTGAAAGAAACACTGTAGATCAAGATATATAGATAATGAACTATGTTTAACTTTCTTAAAACAAAAAAGGATATACTACATTGTTTTCAAACTAAGGAGTGGTTGCTATCCAACATGCTTAATAGTGTTATTTCTTAAGATACAGCTGTAGATAATATGTGATAAATTTATAGATAAAAACTAAGGCACGTGTAAATTTGTAAAATTCTATAGTAATCATGATTTCATAAACTTAAAAATTAAGATATATACTGAATTTGCTTCTCAAACCAGCTTTTTAAAAACAATTTGAAAATGCTTTTCTTTGCTAAACATTATTTGAAATTTATATATATATAATTTAAAGCTATTCTCTACTGAAGTTGTCATTTAAAATTAGAATTATAAATCCCATAATTTAACTTACTTTTGCTTACTGTCTGAATGTAATTTCTTCAACTTATGCTCTTCAGCAATATTAGCAGCTGCCATCTGAGCTTTTCTCAGCTTGTACTGAAATACATATACCATTTCTGAAAATTGCAAAGTCTGCAACACTGCACATTCATAGTACATAAAAACCATACAAGTAACTAAATGTTGTTTGTGTGATAACATGATCAAATCCTTGCATGTGTTTAATATTTCCTACTATATTACAACAGTAGTGCTTACTGCCTGAATGGCTTTGTTAGTAATGTAAAGTATCTTGTCATTGAATCATATCCAAAAGTAATCAAAGTTGTGTTTCTATAGTAATACATGTACCAGCTTTTACAAATGTAGTGAAAGCAAACTAACTTTAGAAATATTCAATAAACGATTTACCGCATACATATTATTACTGTTTATATCACTAAATCTTTAAAACTTATTTAATATTCAAGAACATTACTTACCTTGGATAAAGTCTGAGCTCAAAGTTTACATTTCCACAGACCCTTATATATATGCAAGAAAGGTTACAAGTAATAAAATTTTAAGCTTATAGAGAATCCATTGATGATTTTAACACAACTGTAAATTTACTATTTCTACACAATTAGTGAATGGAGCAGTTTGAATTTTTGTAATTTCTTTAATATGCTTTAATAATAGTACTTTCAAACATTAAAAAAATCCATTAAAGTAATTTGTTCACAGAAATATTTCTGACATTTAAATTATCTGTAATTTTCAAGTTTTTATGACAACAACAATATATTGTAGACATTGTATTTAGAAAAAAATAACAGTTCATTAATTTCTTCCAAGCTCCTGCTGAACAGGCTAACTACTTATCGTTTAAATGTTTGATATATAGATGCTTGTTAAAAACTCTAGTATAGAAGTGAAAATCTCACAATAAACAAATGTTTGAAGCATAGATTCTTGTTAAAAACTCTGGTACAGAAGTGAAAATCTTACAACAGACATATATTCAATGTATAAATGCTTGTTAGAAACTCCAGTATAAAAGTGGTATTTTCACAGTAGATAAATGTTAAAATGTGGAGAAAAGTCACAGTATCTCATCTGATTGTAATCATTTGTAATTTACATAAAGGGAAAGTGTTATATGTAATCAGGACTGATGCTCTCTTTATTTATTTGTATACAACAACTGAATTGTTATTGTACTCTCTGGATATACAAATTTATTTTTTAGCAAGTAAACAATTGTCTCTGAGTTTAATTGTGCACAGAAACTTCCTTAATAACAAGGTTCTTTTAAGTTTTGATTCAAAGGTACATCTTACCAATACCTCTATCACATTTAAATTATAAAAAAAAAAATAATAATAATACTGTCCTCCATTTCCAAACATATTGCACCTTATGTCTATTGTGCATTTGCAAATTTTGATAACAGTTCAAGAACAAAATAAACAACACAACCAATCATAAGTACAAGAACAAACAAATGTCACTCACTCTTAGATTTTTTTCATGAAGTTTACAATCATAATCTTTTTCCAAATGTCTACAAACCAAGAAAAAATATACATATAATTATGCAAAATCTGACATTTCTAAATAAACAGTTCTCCTTCAAAACACATCACTAAAAGAACATCACTTCTAGCACAGTTATATTATAATGATTATACAAACATAACTTTTCATATAGTTTCTGATCACACAAACTTGCTTGAAATATTTTTGCAATATCTTACCTTCACTACATAGAGAAAAATCAAGAGGTTTTTACATTTAAAAAGATGGACTGTAATTGATGGTGTGATTTTAAATAAAAAAACAATTAAAATGTCTTTTATAAGTAAGAAACTTCTTATAAGTTTTTATTCAAAATAAAGTCATTTTAAGTTCTTAAAAATAAACAATGCACAAATCTTTTATATGGCTGAAAACAGTACTTTTAGTGACACTAATAGACAAATCATCAAATACCCAAGAGCATATGTGCATAAAAATAACACTCTGACATTAATCTTTCAATTATCTAATATACTTTAAACCTTCTGAAGTTCTTATATTGTTTTCTAACAAAACTTTTACCTTGCTTTGCTCTCAGCTTCTTTAAGTTTCATTTCAACTGAAAAATATACATTTGTAAGATTAATTAATCTAAAAGGCTTCATTGGTTTTTCACTTATTATTTATCAAAGTTGAAACATTATTTTCTAGATACCAGACCTCAAACAATTAATGAAACAGAATACCAAAACACAAATTTTCAAAAGTAATACTCACAAGAAAAAGAAAGAAAACAACAAGATATAAAAAATATAACATCTAATGAAATATGCTTCCATTTTCTTCATGTCACTTATGAGTAGAGCAAATGTAAATAATCACATGCATTTATAATTAGACTTGCTATCTAATTATGTGTACTTATTCTCTGAAATTATCTTAAAGAACAAAAAAAATTACATGTTATCCAAAATACAGCCATAAATGCTATTATTTTAAATGCAGCATTTAATATTGTACACTACTGACAAAAGCCACTCCCCTAGCAGACTATATGAATAAAGCCATAAAACAGATGATAAAAGACAAGCAATTTTATTCATATCTTTAGTTCATTTCTTTATTTAATGAACAGAAAAATTCCACATACCAGAATGAGCCTCTTGTAAAGCCTTTTTTGCATCCTGCAGAGATCGAGCTTGAAAATAAGAAGAAACGTACCAATAACAACGTGGCTTATACAGCTCTTGAGTGAGCTGTCGGCTTCGAACTTTCTTACCCTGTATTTTTATTTTCATGCGAGGGTCACAGTACAGAATGGAAGTGTATGCTCGAAAGGAATTCCATTCAATTCTGGCTTCACCTGCAGTCATGCTAAATTTATATAAAAAATATTTAATTAATCCAGTAATAGATATGAAGTGTATAATAAAAATGTAAACATTTCTTACATCATATGATAGTTCTTTCAATTTACAAAATTACCTTACACATTTTGTCACAAGACTTTAAAAGGAATGAAGCAAAAATGCAAATATATGACATTAGTATTTCACTTATGCACAGATGGTAAATGTTCTCTATTGCACAGTGATAGCAAACTAGAACTAGGGTGAACTCAGTCTACCTCCTATTAGTTAATCTAAAATAAGTGGAATAATAGAACTAGCAAGAAGTAACTCTATTACCTGTCTATTAATCTACAGTGAGTGTAATATAAAACTAACATGAACTAAGTCTAACACCTTGATATGTAAAAATGGCTCGTTTGGGTTGAGAAAATTTTTTCACGTAGAGGAGTGAACAACGTTTCGACCTTCTTTGGTCATCGTCAGGTTCACAAAGAAAGAAAGAGATAACTGACCGGAAGCTGACCACATGTTTGAAAGGGGTTGTGTAAATGAGTGTCAGAATGTAGAGGGCGGGCTTAGATGTTTGAATATATAATTCTATATTATTGATTTTTATTATTATTATTTATTATATTTTTTAATATAGGTATAAAGGTATTCCTTTGTATTGGTTTATTTTGGGCTTAAGTTGTTGTATAAGTAAGGCTTCTTTAATTTTGCATTTGTTTATGTTGCTTTATTTAGTATTTGAGTGTTTTCTATGGTTATGTTGTGTTTATTTGACTTGCAGTGTTTGAAAACGTGTGAAGGTGACTTTTTATGTTCTTTGAATCTGGTTTCCATTTTTCTACTTGTTTCTCCAATATAGAAGTTGTGGCAGTTATCACATTGTATTTTGTAAATAATGTTGGTGTGGTGTTTGTCAGTGTAGTTTTTACATAGTATAAACCTCAGTTTTGTGCCTGGTTTTTGAATAAATTTGGTATTAACTGGAATGTCATATTTTGTTACTAGTTTTTGGCAAATGTTGGTTATTTTTCTGCTGATGTCGGGAATATATGGTATGCAGCAGTATATGGTTTCGTGATTTTTTGATTCGTGGTGAATTCACCACAATGAAGACTAACTTCATGTTCAACAACCACAACTATATACAAAAAAATTGCCTAAGCATGGGCAACCCAGTATTACCAGTTCTAGCCAATATTTTTATGACACAAGTTGAAACACAAGCAATTAACACAGCATTACATCCACCACTATACTGGTACAAATATTTAGATGACATGGTTGCGGGATTCAAATCTACAGAACACACACTTAATTTTTTTAATCACATTAACTCTATATATCCCAACATTAACTTCACATGTGAACAGGAAGAAAGCAATCAAATATCATTTCTTAACCTCAAAATTACAAGAACCAATACACAATTTAAAATAGAAATCCACTGAAAAATTACCCATACTGGACTATACATCCCTTGGGACTCAGCACATGAAACAAAACAAAAACTCAACATACTAAGAAACCAAATAAACACAGCCATAAAACTATGCTCACCAGAAAAAATTAACAATGAATTAGACAAAATAAAACAATACTTCATCAACATCAATAAGTTTCCTCCACAAATCGTATAAAACATTATACGCACACACCTAGACAAAAAGCAAAATCAACTAACAAAAGTAAATATACCCATGATTTAAAAAATCACAAAACCATATACTGCTGCATACCATATATTCCCGACATCAGCAGAAAAATTACCAACATTTGGCTAAAACTAGCAACAAAATATGACATTCCAGTTAATACCAAATTTATTCAAAAACCAGGCACAAAACTGAGGTCTATATTATGTAAAAACTACACTGACAAACACCACACCAACATTATATATAAAATACAATGTGAAAACTGCCACGACTTCTATATTGGAGAATCAAGTAGAAAAATGGAAACCAGATTCAAAGAACATAAAAAGTCACCTTCACACGTTTTCAAACACTACAAGTCAAATAAACACAACATAACCATAGAAAACACTCAAATACTAAATAAAGAAACAAACATAAACAAATGCAAAATTAAAGAAGCCTTACTTATACAACAACTTAAGCCCAAAATAAACCAATACAAAGAAACACCTTTATACCTATATTAAAAAATAATATAATAAAAATCAATAATATAAAATTATATATTCAAACATCTAGGCCCGCCCTCTACATTCCGACACTCATTTACACAACCCCTTTCAAACATGTGGTCAGCTTCCAGTCAGTTACCTCTTTTTTTCTTTGTGAACTTGACGATGACCGAAGAAGGTCGAAACGTTGTTCACTCCTCTACGTAAAAAATTTTCTCAACCCAAACAAGTCGTTTTTACATATATATTTCTCCACAAGTGGGTTTTCTCGACATCACTGATTAAGTCTAACACCTGTTTATTAACCTACATTATGTGTAAAGTAGAGCAACATCAGCCTACTGAATGTTTACGAATACAGTTATTGTAAAGGAGAACTAAGTCTACCATCTGTTCATTAATGTACGGTAAGCTTGAAGCAGTCTGTGTCAGTATTGACAGAACTGACACAAATGCTAACATGCATAGTGAATGTTCTGCTAGCATAAGAAAAAGTCACAAAGACATTAAAGGATATAGTTTATCACTCAATATTGTTATTGATATTGAAAGGTATTGCTGGAATATTGTTTTTGCTGTATTATGTTTTGGAATTTCTGGTTTTCTTTATGGTTCTTTTTCCTGATTCAATTATTACTGATTTATTAATATTTATGATAAATTGTTTGTTAATACTGGTATGAAGTCCTGTGTTTTAGTAAGTGTTGAAGTTTCTTCTGAGTGTTGTTATGGTGAATAAATTTTTTGTTGCTGTTGATCCCTGACTGTGGCTACATGTTCATTTTAGACTGTTATACTGGTGCCAAGACAGGGATGTTTTCATAAAGATTGAATTTTACTTTGGATTTTTTTTTTCAGTTTGTTATTAAGTGCTTAAGTTTATCTGTCCAAGCATAATGTATTGCACATCATGAGCTTTTAGTGACTTACATTCAAAATTTTATTAAGCTACTTTTTATTTATGTTATAGGAATTACCATGGCATAAAATCTTAGCTAATAATTCATATCTTAATATTATATTAGTTTTAAGTTCTTAATTTTATAAGGCAATATTTTTTTAAATCCTGAATTTACCCTACTGTGACAAATATGGCATATTTTCCTCGGCATCCAATATTCTGTATTTTATTCAACACCCCTCCAGTAAGTATGAAATCAAATATTATTTACTAACTATAAAAGTATCATTGTTCAGTCAAACCATAATTCTTATAGCCTTCAATTTTGTTTTGGTGCAGAACATCATATAAAACATCAGACTCCTCTTGCCTTGCCAATCTATCTCATCCTCTCTTTCAGGATTTGTTAATAGTTCTCTCTTACATTTAATTCTATATTATCTACAACAAAGAGAAAGCCAAGGTTTTGCCTATCAAATAATGTATTACATTTTATGTTGTTTTCAGAATGAAGAACTGACAATTTTTCTGTTAGTACAAGCTCCATTCCCATGAGGAAACTAACAACTAACATGGACAAGTTTCTAACAGGTCTTATCACATAGTTAGAAAGTCAGAAAAATTGTGATAATTGGAGAAAATTATTTGCTTTTTGTAGGTTGTTATTCTATGTTCTTTGGTGCATTATTTAAATAAATTAAAATTATTCATTGCATTACCAGTAGTATAAGAAAAGGAAGATTAAGTGTCCTCGACAGTTGACAGCAAAAACAAAGAAGACTGGGTAAGTATTTTATTTCTTGTTTTTCATGTTTATTCTTTATTACAGAAGTAACTAAAATGTAAAATCAGGGATCTATTTAGGTTAGTCAAAGTTAGATTTGATAAAATAAGTAATAACAAAATGTTCCATAAGGCAAGCATGTAAGCAGCTCTTGGGTAACATAATTCTATAGCCTAACATAAACTCCATGTTTCTAAAGTGATTTACCACTTATTATAGTGTGAAGAGTAATTCGATACAGTTCAAAAGGCAATAAAACAATAAAATTTAATTATAAATAGATGTATATTGTTAAAAGTTTAAAGCTACTTAGGATAAATTAATGTAGTTTCATGTTACGATTTAAAGTCATTCTAGAAAGAAATAAAAAGAATAATTTAATTTCCATTTTTTTGTAGTTACATGGTTGATCAATTTGACCAACCTTGTATAGAATTATGGCAGAAAAAACAGCAAATAAAATGAAACGTTTTACTGATAAAACATTTGAAATGTGTTTAGGAAGTTTTAGAGATTATTCAAATGATATTTGAAGTTTTTGAAATAAAGAAAAGTATTTTAAATCTTACCACAAAAATCACATTTCAAATGAACTGTTCAAAACAAATACTCAATGCATTTATAAAAAATCTTTTGTAGTCTACTTAAAATACTTCCCTAGTAATATGAATTTTGGTGTGTGAAAGACTTGCAATGTTTACTGAAAGTCTGCCAAAATTTGTAAAGAAATGCAAATGATATTTAAAGTTAATAGTAACTAATGTATTAATACTTAAATGGGTACAAAGAGGTCACATAGTAGATCAAATTGAACAAACCCATGCTGAGAGAGTTAAGTTCAGTTAAATACAAGTTAATTTGTGTTTGAAAATAAATGTGTCACTGTGGGTGTTAGTGAATCTAGTGTGGTACATTTGAAGCATCAGTAGTAGCAGAACAGGTGGAAATACTAACATGTTGACTGATCTCCTAGTAAGGTGAGGTGATGCATGATTATCTGCATGATAGGCATGTAGAAATCTTGCATTTCCAATAGATGGGAGAATTGTGGCATGCATAAAGAAAAAGTCTGCATATAAAGGGAAGCACTGAAGGGGTTAATCTTATAAAAGGAGGTAAGTACAATATTGGAATTCAATTTTTTTTTAAATCCTCTTGTATTGTATCTAATATTTACTCTTCTCTACAATGAACTATTGCTAAGTCAGCAATGTATGGTAAAATGAACAGTTGATAACTCTGATACCAAATACATAATACCATACTGAATGGTATTCTGTAAAAGGCTATGGTATATGCACATTGACCTCGACCCATGCACACAGGATTAATGTAATTCAGCTAACACACAGCTATTACTATCTTCTGTACTACAAAATAGCTCACCTAATCTAATCTTATGTTTAACTTTTACAACAGTCAGCTAAATACTGTTACTAATCCTTGTACTAAAAATGTATAAAGCCAGTTCACTTTCCTCAAAACACTACCCTTTACATCTTTATTATCATTTGAACTTACCCAAGATCACTTCCATCTTTATTATAAATCAAAATATCCAGAGGATCTGTGTGTACATCAAGCTCAGGCTCTCCATTGTTTTGAAGCTTTATGTTATAGATGATTACTAATGTCCCAGAATCACCTTTGATTTTAGAAAACTGTTCAATCAGTTCCTCTTTTGTCTTGAAAGGTGAGTAATTATGGATAATGTCCATTTCTTTTGAATGCTAAATTACCCATACATAAAAAAACAGAATTACACATTTCATACGATCAAACATTTTAACAAGGCACTGTTTTGAAATCAATGAGTAATCATAATATGTGGATTGCTTAAGCTGACAAAACGTTTGTATTGCATATTTCACATAAATGCCTAATAAATAGCTTTATTGCCTTTGAAATACATGTATTTATAATATAACACTGACATCAAACATAAATTATAATTGCGAGTAATATCTTCCATTAAAACATACCTTTCCATATTATTAGTAACATTAATATATGTTTATTTTCATACACAACTACAAAACTGGACATGCACATTTAATAAACATTTATAACTCTCTATCCAAAACTACGATTTCCAAGGTATCAAATGTAATAATACAGAAAGAACTAACTTTCTTTGTTAACCTGAAGTTGACCTAGGAAGATCGAAATGTTGTTCTCTGCTTATCAATAAAAGTTATAATACCCATACCAGCTGTTCTCATATACAAAGATTAACCTTGTTGTCAGGACACTGTAACAGGGGTGTGTAGATTTATTTCCCACTATCTGACTATTCTACATTTGTTTTGAGCAAGGAAAATTTAAGAAATATTTTCACTGAAAAACTCTTAGCAAATATTTATAATAAATTATTTTCTGACAAACTGTTAAAACTACTAAATAGATCTCAGTCAGTGACTGTAGAGGGCACAACTGAAGAGGAAGGATATTGTAGATTTCTGAGAGTTATTTAATATTAATATTACAATTTGTAGTATTTTTGGTTAAACAAAACAATAATACCTAGATAGAGTAAGACTCATAAATAAAAGTAAGATGGTCAAAGTTTTAACTTGAGAGTTCAGAAATGTAAATTTTTCTACAATGTTAAAAAAGCCTAAAGTGCACGTAACAGTACCTTAGGTTTAGGTACATTTCAACTTATTGGTAAAATCATAAAACAGGATAAATACAATATAAAAAACAGTTTATTGTCATTTGACCTTTTAAGAATTAATTTACTTACTTGAACTTAGATCAACTGGTTTAAATTCAGTTTATAGGTATAGGTAGGTTATAATATAAACCAAGCTATATATATTTTATTTTTAATGTTACATACATTGTTCTAATACATTATTAAGTTGAGGAACTACTTGAGGGAAGAAAAACAAAAGGGTCAGACAAGGATGTGGATGATAAGGAGGTTACAGTCATAGGTGATTCCTTGACAATGCATGATGTAGGGAAAAGTAGGTCAGAGGAGTTAATTAATATGTACAAGGGGTTGATAAGGGCATTTAAAGGAGGAGTCCATAACATAATTTTGTCAGGGATACTGCCCAGAATTACCAATGGCAATAAAATTATAAGTCGGTCGTTAGGGCTAAATACTATGGTAATATGTAAGGATGAGCAGATTGGCTGGTTGAACTTGAAGGATTGGTTCAGTGGAAGAAGAAAGTTTTTTAGAATGTATGGTTTATATTTAAATAGGATAGAGAGTGGTTTGTTTAGTAGAGCTATTAACTCAGCTGTAAGATAAATTTTAATCTAGGACTAGATGGTGGTGAGGGACGGGAAAACTAAATGAAATGAAAAAAAGAACAAGAGGCAGAGAGAAGTTTAGCAAAAGAAATTAATGCAGTAATTTTAATTACAAAGGTAATTGTTACTATTATAATGCAAGAAGTATAAACAATAAAATGAATGATCTTAGAGCACTGGTAGGAATGAAACATTTTGATATAATGAGAATAACTGAAACACAGTTAAACAAAGATGATCTTTACAGCAAATTTCTTTAAAATACAGGGTTACAGACTATTGAATAGGGACAGAGTATTAAAGGTGATGGATGGCTTTATGTGTAAAATGTGAGTGACATCTTGTCAAAGTTAGGAATATCAAAAGACACCAGCAAGGAGAACGTATCCAATTGGGTTTCTATTAGAGGATATAAAGGGAAAAGGCTCTTAGTGGTAATTTGTTACAGAACACCAAATGATACTGATGACATTAGTAAGCAACTTTACAATGAGATTAAGATTTCAACTGTTACTGAAGTCGTAATTATGGGTGATTTAATTTCAAGCATATAAACTGGGAAGTTCTGTAATCAAACTATGAGGGAGAAAGGATTTTGGAAAATATTCAGGAAGACTCTTCACCAATTAGTCAAATATAGAAATGATTGAGAGGGTACAAATTGAGGAATATTTGGGGAAACAATCATTGATCTCTTTGGTTCAGTGTCTTGTTGCACATTGAGATCAAGAATAAGATATTTTGGTTACAAATTTCAGAAAAGCAAATTCTAAAAGGATGCAACAAGAATTATCTGTTGTGAATTGGGCAGCTGAATTATTTAGAGACACTGATCTGATGTAGCAAAATTTTTAAATATTCAAGAAAAATGTGTCCCTTACAGAAAGAAAAGAGTAACTTCAAGCAAAAAACCAGGTTGGTTCACAGAGGGTTTAATTGATAAAGTGAAAGAAAAGGATAAAATTTAAAAAATGAAAAATTGACTGGTATTACAGGATATTTAGAAAATTATGGAAAATCAAAAAGGTGGGGAAACAAGAAATTGGAAAATGCTCAAGGAAGTATGAGGAAAGGTTGGCTGAAAATGTAAAAAAAAATAACATTAAGGATTTCTTTAAATACATTAAAGGTAAACAAAATGTTAGGATGGGATAGGATCCCTGAGGGATGATAAAAGAAAGCTACTGTCTGATGGTTATGAGATAGCTGGATTATTAAATTTTTGCTTTTTCTTTGGTTTTTACTAATGAAGATTTAAGCAGTATTCTACATCTAAAACAGTTGATAAACTGAGAATAAACAAGGTGAGTACAATAATTCTGAGCTGGTTAAAAAAACAGAAAGTTTAAAAAATTATAAAGATTCTCAGCCAGATGATATTTTACCACAGGTTTTAAATAAGGTTAAAAATTGGATATGTGAGCCACTTGCCACTATTTTTTGTCAATCCTTGAATAGTTTGTAGGTACCAGAGGATTGAAAGTTAGCTAATATAACTCCTCTTTTTATGGAATGTGATAAAAACTATCCCAGTAATTACAATCCCATTAGTCTTAGATGAGTTGTGAGAAAAAAAAGTCTGCTAAAACATGCTTTGCAAAGTCATTTAAATAAAGTTTAAAACTTTATTTCATAGTCATAATGGTTTCACTGAGGGAGAATCTTGCCTTACATATTTTTTGACATTATTTGAAAAGGTTATTGCTTATGCAGAAGGGGATAAGGGTGTAGACTTGATCTAGCTGGGGTTTTAGAAAGCATTCGACAAGGTGCCACATGAAGCCTTGTATAAGAAATGATCTCTATAGGTGGTAGAGATAAGTTATCAAATTGGAAAGAAGAGAGTTTTTAAAAATGAAGTTCAGTCAAAATGGATTAATGTCACAAGTGGGGTACTTCAGAGATAGTCTTAGGACCTTTGCTCTTTTTTATTTACTTCGATGACACAGATGAAGAAATAGTCAAAAAATTACTCAAATTTGCAGATGATATCAAGATCTTGGGTGTTAATAGCTGTGAAGAGGATGCTGCTGATTTACAAAATAATTCAGATAATTTATAAAGTTAGGCAAATAAATGACAGATGGGGTGTAGTTATGATAAATGCAAGATAACTCATGGGTTATCATAATTTGAATTATAAGTATAATTTGAATGGGAGTAAACTTAACAGTGTTATGAAAGAAAGAATGTACTTTCAAAACGTCTTGTATAGGGATTAAAACTTTAATTAAAATACAGTACAGAACAATATTTTGACCTTGTTACGTTATTTTCAAGTTAAACAGGACCTCAGGTTGCATCTACAAAAATACTGAACACAAGTCTACAGAGGTTATAATTTAATTGTATAGGTCACTAGTTAGAGTACATTTGAAAAATTGTGTTCAGTCTTGAACTATTTATCTTAGAATAGACAGTGAACTGTTGAAAAGGGTTGAGGGAAAGTTTACTAGAATGGGATGTAGAAGCTGACAATTGAGGAGAGACTGAAATTTCTCAAATTGTTAGGAGAGATCTGACTAACGTGATTAAGATTCTAAAAGAAACTGATAGTGTTGATGTTAATGCATCATATTTTTTCATAATTAACAATGTGAATAGTTGGGCAAGGGTAAACAAATATAAATTTTGGCAAAATAGGAGTCATCTTCAAATAAGACAGTTTCAGTTTTCTAATAGAGTGGTTGGCCTTTAGAATGGGTTGTCTTTGGATGTTGTGCAGGCAGTAAAGTTAAGTGAGTTTAAGGAAAATCTTAAAAAGTGTATGAACGATAACAGTTGGCTTTAGAATATATTTTTTAATTATTTTGATTTAGTTAAAAGGATGGAACAGTTAAGATATACTAATAGTTCCAATGTTGAACCAAAACATGTTATATTAAGCCCTTACCTTTGTTTCTGCCTTGCTTCCTTCAACACCATAGGGCATTAGTGTGTCAGCATGAAAAGAAGGGATAGGTACAACAACCTGTAAAAGATGCAAGCAACACAAAACAACCAATTTTTCTTTATATTAATGATTATTACTATTCCAATGTATTCTCTTTAAAAGTTTTCATTAAAACTTGACAACTTTTAACATTTTACATTATTAATGTTTTTTTTACAATGCTTTTGCAATAATTTTAAGAAAATAATATTACATAAAAAATTAACAAATAAACTTACTAAAAGAACTATTTATTTATAATGCCAACTCTTACAAACCTTTTAATTTGTTAGACCCACATAAAATAACCCATTTACATGTACAAACATACTATTCAAATTATCATAAAACTTTTTCTTATCATTCTACAAAAGGATACAGCCACTGAAGTTGTTTTACTACATGTTTCTTTTTTTCTTTACATAGGTTTTAACTAAATTTTAGAAAAATTTAATTAGAATGTAATTTTATTTGTGTGTGTGCTAAAGTACCCAATACATTAATTAATACACAACTTACTCATACTTAGCTTACAAAACATGCTAATCCTTACTTGATAGGAACACTGAGAACTCAGATTTACAGACTAAATTCCAATATACTGTTAAATTACACAAAAATATTATATTGAGACTAAAAATAATTTACCTTCAAGTAGCTTCTTCAAAACACAATATGTATAAGGGAATGATATGACCTTACACAAAATAGGTTTTTCTGTCTTCCTGGTATTTATAGCAAAATTCACTCAGAGGTACTATTTCTAAATTGTTAGGTTCATTTAAATATTGTAGCTTTTATTGCAAGCACTGAAAAATAAGGTTCTTGTTCAACATATATATCAATACAGGAGGTATTGAGTGGATGGGAGAAAGGGGGTATGTATCTCCTCTCAAATAAATATTTTTAAAAAGTTATGGTCTTCCAAATTTTCAAGTTGTGATACACAAATATACAAGGCATTTTAAAGTCTGAAACAGTATTGCAATGAAAGATGTTGAATAAAGTCTGCTGTAAGATGACACACCGACTTAAAATTCAGCAAAAAACTGTAAAATGTTGCCTGATATACAGCTGCATTTTAGTAGTACCATATTTAGTTCATGTTTTTGTTGTCCAATGACTAATATCTGGTTTTATTACAGATTAAAATAGAATTTATTTCATATATATTAATTACAGTATTTATTATTAAAGATTTCTGAAATAACGTAATTGAATTAAAAAATAATACATCGTATAAGCATTATACACTGCTTAAATATTTTACTGGTTGCATTAATATTGTATATACAAAATACATTTTGAAGGTATTATGGATTTGATTACTATATGAAATACCTATGATAAAAA
Organism: Tachypleus tridentatus; assembly: GCF_004210375.1. Classification (NCBI taxonomy): domain Eukaryota; kingdom Metazoa; phylum Arthropoda; class Merostomata; order Xiphosura; family Limulidae; genus Tachypleus; species Tachypleus tridentatus. Next base: position 47,702,365 of record NC_134831.1, on the reverse strand, counting down.
TGTAATGAGAGTCAAAATATATGAACAGGACAGTATTCTCAAGTTGGCTGATGAGGATTTTATTCATCTGTGATTGGCAGTCAGACAAATAATTTCCTCAAACAAAATGTAACTTATAGATGTCATGATAATGTTACTTAATTTTTAAAAAAAAGCATGTTCAAACATTTACTTAAGTGTTCATTTTCTTTGAGACCAAATTTGTATATAAAGCTAAAGTAAAACTGATATACAATTTGATGTGTTACATGCAAAGGTGGATTAAGTACACTAGCTAAAAAAGATCATACACCATCCCAAGATGTTCAGTAAGTTGGAAAGAGGATAGATATCAATATATATATAACATCTGCTGAGATCTGTATGTTGATATATTTAAATTTATTGGTACATGCAACTGTTTCCTTTGATATACAGACATGATATATCTTCACAAGCATAAGGATTTTTCTATTAAGGTAATTTTAACAAAAAAATGGTGAAAGTTTCTTTTATATACATCTGTAGTTATACTACTATTTTAATATATTTATATTTTAATCTTCAGAGTTACTCAGATGAGAATTAGTTTCAATTATTTCCACTTTATTAATTTTCATTTTTAATAACAAAACATTACAACACATTTACCAATCAGTAAGCTTATCAAAATTCTAAGCCCACACCCTAAACATCCCCATGCTAGCATGTGATTCTGGAACTTCCCAAATTTGCATATAATTCTGGACTCCACCATGTTATCTTGTTGTTCTTTATTTTCTCATGTCAACATCTGGCTCTGGACCTCCCTATTTAAGCATGTGATATTTGGACTTTCCAACACTACCATATTAGTTTGTCTTGAATTAGAAGTACTTAATTCTTATTGTTCTCTTAATAATACTGTTTAACAGGTGACAAGTTTCATAAATGTATGTTTATAAACCAATGAATTAGTAACAGAAGAAACAACATCAATATAATTAATTTTGTTGTAATAAAGCTAATGAGGTGCATCTAATAGGGTTTGAAATCAGATCATTTGATATAAGCTTACTTACTAAGCACATTCAATTAAATTATATGCTAGAAGTAAAACCAAACTTTACAGTAAAGCATTCTTTTCACTAAATTTTATCTTTAGAACTTTATTTCCTCCAATATATTTGTTATGTACTAATTTTATTCTATCTTTTAAAGAAAAGCTTTATGCTCAGATTCCTCATATTTCTTATTTTCTTCTAAATTCAGAGTTTGTTCACATAATTCTCAGAGAAAAAAATACATACCTGTTCTAGATTTTTTTCTTCCAGAAATGTTCGACTCATCAGTACACTAGTCACAATTGAACCTTTCTTTGTGAATAAAATCATGTCATTCCCTATCCTCATGGAGCCACTGATGGTAAACATAAGTCATATGTATACATATACACACACACATATTAATAACAATCAGTAATGAAAAATCATATCATTAATAAAAAAAATAGTTTTAATTACTTTACTTCTTTAGATATTTTAAAAGCTTTTAAAATTCTCACTATACATGCAGGTGTCTAAGAGCTGTATAAGGCATGATTGGATCACATAACAGTTAGTACTTATTATATTTAAATTGTGTTTGTTTCTTTGCATTATTCAAGTTATTTTGATGTTCTCAAACAACAACACAATACTTAACTCCATGAGTATATCTCCTCACATGCAGTTCTGTGTAGTGGGTAAATCAATTAATCACCACTGAAGTAATGAGACAGGGTAATAGAGTTCAGTATGGACATGTAAAAATTCTTGATAGATATAATTAAGTACATCTTCGATTAAGTAAAATTATTCTGTTTTGTTAGAAATCTTCAATTTATAACTCACAAGCCTTAACCCTTTTGCACTCTGTATGTCAAAATGCACATATCATAACCTTTTACAGAGTAACATTCAAAATGTTATTAAACTATTTTACTATGAGTGTATATGATTAAACTTGTGATAAAAAATTAGTCAATACATCAAATTTTATTACTGTATAAATTTTAAGTTTTAATATTACATTGAAAAAGAATTCTTGAATTTTCAATTTACCCTTGTGTGAAAATTGTTACATTTGCTCTCTAGATCTTCTCTAACTTACATACCACCTTTCCAAAAAGGATGGACTTTAAGATAAGTTACTTATTATAATATAATTATTACTCAGCCAAAGCATAATTATTATAACTTATTTGATTACAGAACTATAAAGTAGAAAATCAGACACATGTTGCTACTGACACACATCACATCTTCTTTTTCAGAAACTGCCAATAGCTCTCTCTGACACTTTATACTGTATTATTAAAAATCAATAGAAAAACCAAGGTTTAAATTTATTAAATGATGTAGTGTATTGCACTGTTTTCTGCATAGTTCAAACGTTACTCCATTGGAAGCACACTGACAAGCTTAGCTGAATTTTTAATGGCCCTTTTAGCAAATTAGAAAACTAGAAAAATTATGGCAGCTATTGGATATTGTCTGCTTTTTACAAGTTCTTATCCTATGCTTTTATGTGCATTATTTAATATAAAAATAGTGTTAAGTTCCTTTGGCAGTCAAAAGTTAAAAAAAAAAAAGAGAAATACTTTATTCCTTCTTTTAATGGCTATTCTTTATTATATATTTAAAGATTACATAAAATGAAAATAATAACATAAAATTTCCACAATGTATGCTCATGAGCAGCTTAAGAGTGGCCAGTGTATTATGTAATTTGAATGGGTAACATGAGTTACTCATCAGCCAAGTTGTTAACATCTTGTATTGCAAGATTATTAGTTAAACATAGTTCAAAGGTCAATAAAACCATAAAATTTAAGTAGGATTAACAATTGTGGTTTCCTGCTGCAATCTGCAGTCATTCCAGAAAGAAAAGAAGAGTAAGTTAGAATTATTTCCTAACTTTTTATGGTGGTTTTGAGAATAGCAAAATTGACTAAACCTTGTATACAGTTAGAGTAAAGAAAATAAAAGATAAATACAAGGTTTTTCTAAAGAAAAACTAAAAACATGATATTTATTTAGAAAGATTTAGAAACTAATAAAATTTGAAAATTTTTAGATGAGGAAAAGTACTTTAAATTTTATCATGAAAATCACTTTGGTTCCACATATATGGAGATTCCATGGAGACATTTTAGTTAAAATACTTCATTAACAATTCTGAATTTTTGTCTGCAAAATGACCCTTAATGATTACTAAAAGCTTACAAAATATTGTAAAGATACACAAGAAATATTAGAAGCTATTATACAAAAACCATAAAAGGTCAATTTGGTATTACAAGTTCAGCTGAGCCCATTAATGAGAGAGTTAATTATATCAAACTAAAGTCATTAGCTACAGTTAATACTATACCAACAAATGCAAATATACACTCACGATTTCAACCCATTTCCATACTGGCCAATCATTGAATCAACTCCTCGTTTTAAAGATTTTCCAAATGTTATCACAGTTGTTGCTTCCACTAAAAATGTAAAGAAAAGTTCTATCACCCAAAACAAAATTTCCAGGTTCAATTTCTTGAAAATAAGATAAAAATAATGTTCTAATGAGAGAAAACTGTATATCATAATGTTCACAAATATTAAAAATGTTTGAGAGATATTTGAAGGAAATTTAAAACTTAAGTTGTTCACCGAATAATTAACACACAGGCCTCCAAAAATCTTGCATTAGCCTTCAGACTGCTTCTATCAATAACTACTTAGAAAAGTTATTGGAAAATATTAACCTTAAAATAAGTGATAAAAATCACACAATACATAAATGTCTTATCTTTGTAATTTAATTGGCAAAAATTTGTCAGTTTCACTTTTGTTGAGCTAAAATATTATTTCATACTGTTAAAATGCATTTCCAACAGATAAATCCTCTACACATGGAAAAGCTATTTCTCTTGCATGCATGTATATGAAGTTTGCATGTCATTGGCCTTGAGCTAACTCCCACCTCAATTCTCATGCTCTTTGTGAAATATTTGGTGCATGAAGACATCCATCACGTGAAACAGCCCTCCAGAAAATAAGTTGGTTGGTTGGTTGGTTTAGTGTTTTATGGCATAAAGCAGCTATGCTATCTGCACCAAACGTCCAGTAAAAAGTTAAAAGTAAATTCAGTAAAATTCATAAAAGGAAATTAAGGTAAAACAAAACAAAGTTTAAAAAAAACATAGATAGCATAAAACCAATGTTTACATCTAGTCTACAATGTCAAGAGAAAAACTGCAGTAATTCAAGTTGTAAAGATCTTTCTGTAGTGCAACTGTAATAATCATAACTCACCAGGAAGACTAACATTTAAGTACAAAAACCACCATCAGTCACCTGAAGTTGGCCTTTCCAGTTCTGGTTTCGAATTATTTAATGTTATGGCCAATTTCTAATTTCAAATCGAGCTAGATGAACTGTGATTTTTAAATGGGAGCCACATTAAAAAGGTATAATGTATAAATTAAAAACCATAAATGGCATTTAAAAACTAAAAACTTTACCAAAGTAGACAGTGTCGCCATCACAAATAACACTGTCTAACGTTATGGACAAACCTTGGGACAGAATATGGTGAAAACTAAACAAGATAAGCATTAACCATCCTCTCTAAGGTCTTACAGAGACAGCTCGTCAAAGCAATTGGATGGTAGTTTGAAAGAATCTTGGGGTCTTTCCCAGGCTTAGAGAAAAGTAAGATAATAGACTGGTGCCAGGCATCAGGAAAAACATTCTCCTGCCAGATGTTGTTAATAACAACGAGAAGGATAGAAAAGAAGCAGGAGATAGATGGCACAGCATCTCATAGTGTATATCATCAGGTCCAACCAATGTACTGCCAGACCGATGAAGGGCCAGTTTGAGTTCTACCAGTGTGAAGGAACGATTATAGTCATAAAGACAATCAGCTCAAAAGAAAAAAGGTGATTGCTCTGCCCGAGTCTTGATGGCTAAGAAGGTGGAAGAAAAAGCAGAAGTGCTAGATACCTGGCAAAAGTTTTCACCTAGAGTATTGGCAATCCTCTGGATATCAGCCACTTCCTGGCCATCAGAGAGCAAGAGTGAGAGAGTGACAGAATTATATTGCCCACTGACCTTTCGAATCTTGTCCCATATGACTTTGGAACTGGAAGAAGAAGATATGCTGGTTGTGAACTTAATCCAAGATTCCTTCTGGCTTTGACGTCTTACCCATCGAGCATGTGCAGAGGCCCACTGTAAAGTGAAGTGGTTCGACAGTGTGGGATATCTACAGAAAGTATCCAAGGCTCGTTTTTGAGCCTTCTGTGACATGTGGCAGGCAGGATTCCACCATGGATGAGGATATAGTGGAAAACATGTCGAGGTTTTTGGAATACATTGAGCAGCTGTTTGTATAATACAGTCAGTTACTGCTGCCACACAGTCTTCTATTTATGGCTTACAGACAATGGCAGTATCAAGTTCTGCGAGAAAAGCAAAAGAGGGCCAGTTTGCCTGATTCAGCTTCCACTGGGGCACACCGGTGAGGTGGCATCGACCACAGCCAGTCTCTCTCAAGATTAAGGAAAATTATCACTGCCTAATGGATTACTGTCAACTCTTTATGAAAAAGCAAATGAGAGATTAATAGCAGTAAAGGACTGACTAGGTGCATGGAAATAAGCAGAAGAACCAGTATTGAAAAGAGAAAGGTTGTGATCAGAGAGAATATGCTCTACAGAGCAACCCCTGCTATCAATATCAGCACTTCCCCAGAGGGGATGATGTCCATTAAAGTCCCCAAGATTAAAACAGGAGACAGCAACTATTCAATGAGAGCATCAAGGTCTGATTAATCATAGGTCTCTACAAGTGACAGGTCGAGAGAACAAACAGTGATGGTATGACCCAAGGAAACATGCATGGCTACGGCCTCCAAGGGTGTGTAGAGTGGCAAAGACAGGGTGGGCACACACTGATCAACCAATAGTGCCACCCCTCCATGAACTCTTCCATCACACAGCCTGTCATTTCTGTATAAAGAAAACTGCCAAAAGGTGACTGTATCGGCAGGTTTCAGAAATGTTTCCTGTAAGGAAAGACAAACAGGATGGTAGAAAGCAATTAATGTTTTGACGTCATACAGATTAGAAGGTAAACCTTGAAAGTTCCATTGTATCAGGGTGGCCATTTTTATTTATGTGTAGGTGAATTGGGTGGAGAACCCTTCTGTTTACAACCACGTCTTTTTTCCTTACTGTTCTTATTCAAGGGAAGTCTATCAACCTCAATGGATCCTGCCCCGAGTGTGTTGGACATGTCTTTGCTCTTGGAAGGGAATTCCAGAGACTGAGGATGTAAACAAATGATTGTTTTGCATCTTGGGGTGAGAGAAGAAGATGAATCCAAGGAAATGCCTGTACCTGGAACCAAAGGATGTGGCTCTTGGGGTTTGGTGGAATGTATTTTAGGGACAGAGATAGGTGTTGAAGTTGATTCAACTTTTTTAACCATGGAGGTCAAAAGACTTTTCATTTGTTTGGATAATGATTCTTTAGGAGGCAGAGAGAGATCTTTTTGCACTCCCACTATAGTTGTGGAATAAAGTACAGCAGCATACGTCGGAGATGAAGTAGTTGACAGCAATTTTTGAGTTTCAGGATTAGTAATGTTATGAATCGTTTTCAAACACTGCACCTCGTTTTCTTCCAACCATTTAGGGCAAGAACGAAAATAGGGCACCTGAGAGAAATTGCAATTGATGCAATGAAGATCCGTTTCACACTCGTAAGCATCATGGTCCTTACCACTACAACGAGCACACGCCAAGGATCCACTACATGACGCTTTGAGTGACCAAACCTTTGACATTGGAAACATCAAAGAGGGTTTGGAATGTATGGCCATACTCTGCATTTAAGATAATCTGCCTTGATGGTGGCAGGCGAACGTGGTGACGTAAATGTGAGAATGAGGACATTGGTCGGCACTATAATACCATCTCTGCGAGTGGATATATGCCTCACTGCAGAAACTCCTTAGGTGGAGAAATCAGTGAGAATCTCTGACTCTGGGATGTTCTCCAAATCCCTCTCAACAATAACTCCTCATTATGAATTCAAAGTAGCATGAGGTGTATCCTCAATAGGTATATCCCCAATTGCCTTTGAATGCAACAGGAGTTCACTGTGTTGAGATGTTAATGTTTCCACCAATATGTCACCAGATTGAAGCTTCTTTACTGACTTTGGAGAACCAGCAAGTCCCTCTAGTCCTTTCTGAATGAAAAAGGGAGACATTTGCTCTAAAGTTTTGTCTGAAAGTGAATGCAATATAAGAAAATGAGGCATGACAGGTGTTACAGATGTTGAAGATTGCTGCTCAGAATCTTGTTTACTTGAAAAAAAAAACTTCAGATGTGTTACTGTATGCCAATATATCCATACAATTTTGAAATAATTTATGAAACCCATTGTAATATTCTAATCAGCCTTTACCATATATTCTTACATCTCTGAATATGATCTTCAAAAAATTCAAGGTTGTGTAAAATAATAAATTATCAAATTTTAAGTGTCTCTGATATGTACCACTGAGCAAAGAAACACATTCAGGGCATTCAGTTCTTTCTTGTTAATCAGGAATCAGTCCTGCAGAATTGTGTAAAGTTTGATCTATTTGGGCACTATTAAAAATGCAAAACTGTGGCAGGTATTAGGTCACATCATAGCTTTATTCTCCACTCTATCAACAAATTGTATATGAGAAGGCTATCAGATGATGATGTGTACACAGTTGTAACTGTTGGTAGCAGCAGTGAAAGTGATGCTGCAGCAGCTCAAATAGTGTCTAATGATAGCAATAACAATTATCAGCCATGGAAATATGTGGCATGCATATACGATCATGAATGGTATTTGGGAAAGATAAAAGATAGATCAGATGAACATTCCAATGTGTTGGTGTCATTTATGAAGAAATCAAGAAACGAACTGTTCTCATGGCCTGCAAGGTCACTTAAAGATGAAAGCTGGATTCCTTTCCAACATATTCTTTGTCTGATAAGTGCACCTACCGTGCAAGGGAGTAGTGCTCGCCACTATGTTCTAAGTCAAAGTGGTCTCAACATAATCAAACTTGAATTTCAAAAAATGTATTCAAGCTGTCTGAACACAGCAATGTTTATTTGATGTTGTTAAGGCTAATTTATCACCAAAGCAGTTTTAGAAACATTTCATTGTCACGATTATTGCAGTTTGGTGTGACTATAATCTTTCTCAGTTATTCCCTGTTGTAGCACTGTGCTTTTTTGCATCCGATTTACTTTTGTATTTATTATATTATGAATCTTAAACTCAGCCATAGCTGCATAACTGTAATACATACACAATATATTTGCATTGCCATGTGATCTAACCAGTTATGTCAATAAACTTGTTCAGAAATGAATTAATTCTTTCTTGTTTCTTACAAATTCATTATTTAACATTGTAGAAGGCTGGTTAGAATATTTCAGTGGGGTTCATACAATCTGACAGGTATTTTTCAAAATTATATGGATATATTTGCACATAGTAACACACCTGAATTGAATTTTTTTTAAATAAAGAATGTATGGTCAGATGATACTTTAAAAAAGTATCAACTCAAAATGTAGGTTGAATACCATCCTGAATGTTTTTGTAGATCATATTCAGAGATATAAGAATATATGGTAAATATCTGAAAAGGCTGAATAACTGGTGACATGGTCAAACTGTGGCCTGAAGTAGGGCTATTTTTAGCTAAATCATAAAAAGTTGCATGCAGCTAAATTTTTTGCAGGAGATCTAACAGACTTTTAATTACAACAATTGCTGATTTATCAACGTATATGTTATAGAAAAGTAGAAAACAAAATTCAGCTTTGTATCATATTAAGTCTAAGAGCTATGGCTTATTACACAAACCAATGTTTTTAACGATTTTGGGTTTTCAGGAGATTTTACTGCCTCACTATGCAAATCCTATGAGAGATAAACTTGGTTTGAGACCATTTTTGAATTCTGTGAGATTAATTCAGTCAGTGTAGCAAATTTCAGCCTTCTATCATCATTACTCTTGCAGCTTTAAGCAGGCAAAGTTGCCCAAAAATTAAAAAAAAATTAATTACATTTTACAGGGCTGTAAATCAGAAACTATTAAAGATATTGATCTAATCTTTGGCAGTTTTTCATTATATAGGTAGATGAGCACATGTGAATTTTTTCAAGGAATTCTGTAGGGTTCACCTGCAGCCTGGATGATTTGACCCCATGACAATTCCTTGAAAAGAGAGAAAGTTCACAACTGAGAACAGTAGATCTTAGAAAGGAATCCATTGTTTCTACAACGTTCACTGGAAAAGGCATCTGTGTGTGTCCCAAAGGATTCAGTGTTGCAGGGAAACCATAGTCTCCAAAAGTGAAAGAACTTCTCAGACAGGACAAGGAAAAGAACAAATCTTGGTAACAAGATATTCAATACATAATACCTTGCAGGCAAAAAAGGAGAAGGCTGAGGAAAGCTAAAACTGTAGTTGAAGATGATGCCCAGATGTATCAAATACTGAGTAGAAGTGAACAAGAGTTTGAGTATCTTGACAAACAATGCCAACTGAACAGCCTTCTGTAAAAGAATGCACATATGAGAAAAGAATACATACTGAAAATGGGTAAAGAGAAGCCAATTGTCTATGTAGAAGTGATATCTCAGTTCTAAGTCATGAAGAAAGCAAGCAAAGATTTTTATGAGTTGACTGAAGACATGAAGGTCTGATATTATGCTGAAAGGAAAAGTTTGAAATAGGAAGACATTATTTTGATGGATGAAATGTAAAATCTGTGAAGCAATTGGTATATGGAGGAAGGAATCTGGAATGTTGGCCTTGACCATCCACAATGCAGTTGGCCAGGACCATGGAGGATAAAATTCTCCATCCAGAAAGTTACTGACAGAGGAGAGGTTGATTATTAGTAAAAACCTAAGAAAGATTATACACATTTTCAATGGCTAAAAGAGCCAATACCTCATCCTTGAGACTCTGAAGACAGAAGGAAAAAGGTTAATGTGTAGAGGAGAGAGAGGAAATGGAGAAGAGAAGCAAAGATACAGATTATGGGTAAGGACTTGAAAAACTGAACTTCCAGTAAAACACTGTGAACAAAAGCTGGCAAACCAGATTGGTGCCAAAGGGCCCTGAATTGACACAATAGTCAGCAATGAGATCTGCAATGGATCTGAAGATGGGCAGTGAAGGGGACAAGAAAAGAAGTTTGGAAGATGGAATGGAAAGAAGGGTAGGATGACCCATTTGAAGAAAAGGGGTTGAATAGTAAGGTTGTAACAGATAAGAAACTGGAAAAGATATTGAAGATTGGTGCCAAACTATATTAGTCATGGACTCAGTTGAGTTGAAAACACTTCTGAAGGTGTCAGAACAAAGAAAGGAAGCCTGACAAAGACCACACTATAAGAAGCATGTATATGCGATTTAGTAATGAGTTCATCCCTGCCTAACAACTTCCAACAGCAGAGGACCCAAGAAAGCAGAGATATAGCAGAAAAAATGGTACAGACCATAGTGACAAAATACAAAGAATCTCACTTAAACATTCAGCTTGAGCATAATAAAGCACCTCAAACATAAGAGAAGTAACTAAAAAGAATACTGAGATAAAGATGAACATATAAAACTGATTGCTTGAGATTAAAACAGAAGACAGGAGGTTCCACTTCTCAAATAGGAAATAGAAATTCCAAAAATTGAGAATAAAGAAAAAGAAAGGAAGACTGATTGTATGATAGTATGACACAATGAGAAAGGTAAGGATGATAAGTCATATGGTGACAGTTATGAAGTTTTTCAAGGAAAGATTCAGCATGAACCTGAACATCAGATGAAGAAGACTAAATAATCTCATGGATTAGGGTCATAGGACAAAGATTACAAAATTATAAGTTACCTGTGAAAAAGGAAAAAGACCATACCTAAGAAACATTGTGAAAGGCTGTGGACTTTCCTCACCCAGTAAGGAGGTATGAAGTGGAATTCTTTCTCTTTTTAAACTCATAATTAAGGGAAGGAATAAATGGGTAGTAAAAAAGGCTTAGTTTTGTTGCCATCTTATCAGAAGGTGAATTTAGTCACATGATGACTTCATCATGCATCAATGTAGCTCATACATTAAATACATGAATCAAGGCTAATTGTATGTAAACCTCATGTGCAGATGTATGAGGAAGATAACATTTCTTGTGCAAAAGTGACTTATTCTCTTGAAAGCAAAAATTGCTTTGCATCCAAGCTATATTTATTACCCAGAAACCTAATATTTACCTTACGGTTGTGAAAACATATATTACATGGCTTCATAAAAAGACATGCATACAATCTAGTGATTTTGTTTCATAAAGTGATATAAAAAGTTTTTAGCATATCTTTTCATTCTTAAAAAACATTTGTACCATATTATATTTCTGATTTAAGTACCATCTATTACAAAATTCTATACCACTCACCTGGATCCATTCCAATACCATTATCCAGAAAACAAAGCAAGAATCCACCCCGAACATTCTCACATGGTGCTGAACCAACAAGATAAACAATGTTTGATTTTATTTTTCACATTCATTAAAATCTTCAAAGAACTAGAAACTGATATTCATGCATAATATGATAATCTAAGCAATCTCAAAAAATAGATTCACAAAGAAAGGTATATTTTTCAAAAAATGTTCAGGTTTCCTGAATTTTCATTTCACCACCAGTTACTCCAATGTATGTTCTAAATAATTACTGGTAGAAACCAATTAATACTTCACAGATATGTTCCAGGTTATGCACAATCACAAGAATGATGTCCTATACATCCTATTACTGAACTTCAACATTCATAACAATGAAATATTAAAAATTGTTCAGATGTGACAAAGACAATTTTTAGAATGTTGCTAGTTAAAATGAAAAGCTGATCTAAAATCTTTAACTGATCAACTGTGAATATTACAAAAACTAAACACAAACATTTTTAGTATCCCATACAGTAAAATCTGTTATTAATTTTCATTCATTCAATGTTTTCCTATCAAAGTTATGAGACTTCAAAACTGAATGTGGATACATTTTCTATACACCATACACAATAAATTTAACAATATAGTCAAATATTACAACAATATTAACCCCTCTCACTACACATTTAATCACTGTAATCACCCTTATAACAGTAAAGTTACAATCAGATTTTCTGTACAAAAGCTTTCAACATGGTTTGTGTGTATGTTAACACTTTTTTCATCTCCACCTGTGAATCTACACATGCTAAGACATCAGTTCAACCTGCATATATATGCCAAATGTCTCACATTTCATTTACGTGTCTTGAGCCTTATTTGATGTGGTCAAAACGTTTACTACTCATGAGAAAATTTTATGCTCAGAGGCTGGCTCATTTACCCCAAAATCATGGATAGGAGATAACCCACATGCAGCTTCAAAGACAACAAACTTGAGGAAGATTTGTTCAAAATAGATGATAAGAAGGCATGCAATCAATGATGGGCTAAGAGAGAACATGTAGCTTAACAGATAATGACCACAAGTGAGCTTTATTCAAATAAATGATGATGAACCAAACAATCCACTTGACAAAGACATTAGTGGTGTTGCTGTGAAGAGTGACGAGATAGATGATGGGCTTTTAAACAGTGACAGCAAGTAAGCAAACATAAACTATACTCTGACTATCATGAGTGAAAGACACTGTTACAAGCTGACCTCCTATACACAGCTGTTTGATTTCAGTCCCTTTCACAAAGGCATTTCAAATAATGCAGGAACAAGTGGTAACAGCAATAATTAATGCTATTTTTTGAGTACATACTAATAAAGGTAATAGAAACAGAGTCAAGTAAACATTATTTATTTAAGAGAGAAAATATCACTATTGTATTTACTTAGGTAGAAAGATGAAAGAGTAAACAAATTGTATGTTTTTTTAAGATTGTGCACCATAATGTGATACCAAAATCATGTTTTCTCTTGATTCTATAAATGCTCCATTTTATGACAACTCTGTTCCTTCAACAGACAAACTACAGAAAATAAGATCAGTCTTTTCTTGCCTGAAAAAAACATTTTGAGCAGTATTTTATTTCTTCAAAAATGTTGTAAATAATGAAAGCCTGATCATATTCAAAGAGCATCTTGCATTAAAACAGTATATTTCAAGCAAGCAACATCATTTTGGCATAAAAATATTTTTGTGCAATAGAAAAAATTAGTTTGTGCTTGTCCTCATTAATTTCACTTGAACAACACAGATATACCATCTAAAAGCCCATTTTGGGTTTCTGGATTGGTTGTAAGATACATGATGGATCCATATTTTGATAAAGTGCACAACTTATTTGTTGATAATGTGTATACAAGTCCACAACTTTTCTATTTTCAATTTTCAAGAAATATTGGAGCTTTTGAGACTGTTTGCTCCAGTAGAAAATTCTTCACTAACCAGGACCAGTGTCAAGAGCAGAATGCTCCACTCTTCATGCACATAACACTTCAGCTACAAAACAAAACGATAAATATGAAATGAATATGTTAATAATACTCCACAAAGGAAACAAAGGTTGATACTGGTAAGAAAGACAGAAAAGCTAGTGAAAATATAAAGAAGTCTGACATGATAGTGAAATATACATATAATATGAAACTTGCTGACAAAGCTGATATGTTATTTAATTGGAATTGTGATCTAAAATTCATACATCTTACTGATAAAAACAGAAATGTAACTCAAGTATTGTATCTTTCATCTTTGTACCATAGGACAAATATCTGAAAGGTTTTACAATGATGTTCAATCACCAAAGTCAGGGAGATACGACACTGCAGAAAGGCCTAGCCCAAATAGGCTGTCACTTCACTTAGGTTACTTCATTAGGCCTCTTCCCAACACAGAGAGAAAAGCATGCTTAAAAACAATGTTTGTTTTTGCTCTACAATTTCATGTAGAATTCATGTGTACAAGGACATGGGAAAATTTGCAGTGTATGCAATGTTTCACTCTGTTACTCAATGCTTTGAAGACTACTACACCCTGAAAAATTTGTAGAGCATGATCTTGTTGCTCATGTATTATAACCATTGGATCCCACAGATTTTAGCTTACTTGAATAATTGCTTAACATATATGATTTTTATGCAGCTACCTTTTACATATATTCTGTAAATATGTATTGTTCACTATCTACGTGTGTTTGATCTTTCAATCTTCCTGAATAAACTATTTGAGTCTAAAGAAAAATGAAGAAATGGAGAGATTGTAAACATAGTGAACAGGATATTATCTGCATGTGATGGCAGCCAGAAAGTAGACACTACTGCTATCAACACAAATATAGCATTTGAATAAATTATCTGTATGTGTCATTGATAGCAATAGAAAAAATACTCATAATACAATAAAAAAAAAGAAAATATACATTAAATTTGGATGTACAACAACATATATAATAAAACAAGCATCACCAGATATGGTAGCAAGCATCCACTAATAAAGACTACCCAGGATAAAAATAGAGTAATCAGTGGAAAATGCAGGTGCAATTCTACACAATACTACATTATTGGTAGTTGTCAAAATGTATTTTTTTCATTCATTTTATTTATTGTAATAAACTATAAAGACAAAAATACTTTTTACTGAACTTCATAAACTTGAATTGTTATAGTACTGGAAAAAAAAAAAAGCCTCATTCAATGATAAAGGGTTAGTGAAATGTGGCAAACTTTAAGTAAACATTAAAGTCTTTTGTACATGAAAAAAATAAATATTTTTACTAAAAGTCTGTCAAAGTAATGACTACTCTGAATGCAAAGTTATTTTCATTATTAAAGTTAAACATACTTTTCTTCATCTAAAAATTGTAACATTTCATTTGCATAATCTCTAAAACCTCTTAAACAAAATATAAAATGTTTTTCACAATAGTACTTTATAACATATACAACCTTCTTTACTCTAACTCTAAATGCATTCCATCAATTGGATCTCTCTTGTCACTGCCATACAAAACAATAAAACAAACTTAAATTACTCTTTTTATTTTTATAATAACTGCAAACTCTAGCAAGGAACCACAGTAGCTTATCCTAAATAACTTAAAGTTCACAACAGTAAATATCTATTCACACTTCATTTTATTGTTTTGTTGCTATTTGACCTGTTTCTAGTTACTAATCTTGCCACATAAGTTATAAATCACTTGACAAATGTGTAGCTCACATTACTGTATCACTCTGCACAATACACATTTTAGTTACTTTAAAAATAATAAATAAAGAATACCTATGAAAAACAATAAATATATCACTATTGTATTTGCTGTCAATTTCCATTGAAATTTAAAACTGCTGCTTTATATCAATGGTACTTGTATCTGACTTTCTAACTACAGCATAACAGCCTTTTAAAATTTAGCTGTGCTTATTGATTTCAGCACTGCAAAAGAAACTTTCAAACTGAGGAAGATATAAACAGAACTCTAACAGAAAATAACAACACATTATTCATATATTAAAGTCTTGGCTTTCTATTGGTTATAAATACTATAGCATAAAAAACATTAAAAAGAATGTCACATGTAGGCATGGCAAGTGGGTCTAATGTTTTAGTTTGTGGTTCCATACACAAATATGATTGAAGGATATAAAATTATACTTTGCCTGTGTGTTATAAACATTCTAAAAGACATTTACATTAAATTCCATACTTCTTGAAGGGTTAATAAATAAATTATAAAAGAGGAAAGACTTTAAGAACAAATGTCACAATTTTCAGTATAGGGGAGATTATGATTTATTTAAATGCTTCCTT
This sequence comes from Tachypleus tridentatus, assembly GCF_004210375.1. NCBI lineage: Eukaryota > Metazoa > Arthropoda > Merostomata > Xiphosura > Limulidae > Tachypleus > Tachypleus tridentatus. Next base: position 47,686,494 of record NC_134831.1, on the reverse strand, counting down.
ATAAAGTTTAGAACTTAAAACTCATATATTAAAAATACCTTATCTGAAAATACATTTACAACAGATACTGCTTTCCACTGCTAACCCTTCAACTATAATTCAGCTTTATATTACCCAAGTTTAAGTCCTTTATTTCAAATGAAACCCTAAAAAAAAAAGGAGCTTAAGATTTTAGTTTTGTTGTCACATTATGCATGAGCATACAAAAACGTTAATTCTTGGTTTCTATTACTTGAATAACACTCCATCTGCACATGTATATCTGAACTTAAAACTATGCCAACAAAGCTATTTAACCATCACTTGTTTAAAATTCTTTCAGGTCAATTCAAAGAACAAAGAAATAAACATTTCCACTCGCTGAAAGTAGTCACACCCACATTATGTAGTAAAATAATAATTCCAAGCTATATTTATTAAATAAATGTTATAACCAATAACAAAAGCTAATTTTAAGCTATAATTCCTCAATACTTATTTTAAAACTGGTATGCAGTATTCATTAACAATTGTATCAAACCACTCTTTAGCATTGATATCTATTAGTTTGATAGTTAAATTGTATTTAGGTTTTGCTTTCATATTTTAGTGAATAACACATTACTTTTGTTTGAACATTCATATTTAAAGCATTTAATAATTTTCTTTATATAAGTGAAACTTCACCTTGCTTTGTGAGGCCTATGCTACTAAGCAAGGGTAAAAACATTTTGCCAGAGGCTAAAGTATCTCTGCTTATGATACTGTTATATTACTCATGGGCATCCATTAATGTGTGTTGAGACAAATAATAAATGTTAAAGAACAGGAAGGGAAAATAAAATATTAAAAATAAACAATGAGCAAAATGATAAATATGTGAAATTATACAAATAACCAAAAATACATTTAGGAAGAATAAAAAAGTATGTACATACTTCCATTTCTTAATTTTAAACATTTCCTTGCACTGTAAGTTTATGATAATAGCTACAGTTAGTGATATGGTAGAAAATGAAAAATATATTTACTTTTAAAAAAATTTGATGTTTCATTAGGAGGTTCTAGAGGTTATGTAAATAAAATTTGAAACCTATAAGATAAGAAAAAGCACTTTTATTCTTAAAATGAAAATACACTCACTTGAACTGTTCAGCATCTGAGTTTAAATAAATTCAATAAATAATGAATTTTTGGGAAATATTAATACCCACAGCTATAAAAACTTTATATAAAAATAATCCTGTTTCTTGCTTCTTTAGAAAGCCTTACATTAAAAAAGTTTATTAATATGGAAAGAATGCATGAAATGACTTGTGGTCCATTAAAATTATTTTAACAGTGCCCTTACTCCCATTCGTAAAATAATGCTTACTGACACATTTTTTTAAGTTTACTGTAGGTGTTTAGGTATTTAAATAAAACATTACCTTAATTGGTTGTTTTGTAAGGATTCTACAGTAATTCTAAATCAATTGTGTATTTATAAACCTTACAATGGCTAAGTAAGAAAAAAAATGTTAGAAAATATTTATTTGCATACTCACTTGTATAAATATTCAGGCATGTGGATCCAGCATCTCTGATTATATAAATGACAACAAAAGTTGAAAAAATTAAGAATACCAAAACCAACAAGTTTCAAATTTTGTTTAAAAACCACTGAAATAACTTAAGTTAAAATAAGCAAAATCTATAGTCTTGCAACCAAACTTAAGCTTAATAGACTTTTATATATGTGATAGTTACAAAGATGTAAAGCTATCTTACTTAATTTCTTAGGCCTAAATAGCAAATGTGTTGATTTGACTGTAGGCATGAAAATTATATTTGAATAAAAAACAAGAAAGTTACAATTTTCTTATACAGAAAATGTATTTATGAAAAGTGGTTACCTCCTTACACATGATCAGCTATTCCTGTTCAGTTCTGTACCCCAATGGTAACAATTTCTTTATACATGCCCCGCTATTGCAATTGCTTGATTTTAACATGTCTCTCATACAAATAATGAATTATCACATCCTTACCAAATAAAGTATGATATACTCACACCACATGTAATTCCTCTACACTCCTCTATCTAACTATTAATTCAAAGTTTGGCAGAAGATGTCAGCACCAAAAAAAAGTGGGGAGGATAGGTAGAAAGTGTGTGTGGAAATTTGTGTTGCCTAGCTACCACAAAAGAGTAGCTGCTAAGTATGATTGGCTGATTCCTATTCAGAATGAGGCACAAAAAACAGTCATCAAGGTGAAAATAAAATCACAGCCACAGAGTATGGAAATAACGTGCAAGAGCCCAGACTATTCAACCAAGCATGTAAGGTGTTAAGGCAAGCCTGAAGAGGAAGGTCCATAATGCATACATCACCCCAAGATGGATGAACTGAAGGTAAGGATGACACTGAGGCAATATCGGGGTATCTAGATAAACATTCAAAACATACATTTTTGTCATCCACAACCCTGTTAAAAATGCCCATCTCAGGGTGAGAAAAGACTCAATAGTGAACTTGGCTAGTGATATGAAGCAGTTGAGTTGAGATTAATCAACTACTGGCTAGCAATCCCTGGTGTTCTTGGAAACAATGAAAAGACAGGAATACAAATGACTTGAAATATTGGGAACAGGTTCAACTGCCTGCTGCAAGAGCAATTTCTAAACTGCTTCTAACAGATACTGGCTAGTCATATGATCTTGAGAAGGAGAGAAGGAAAAGGGGAAAGGAGAATTATAACATCCAAATAACAATAAAAACATGTATGTACTGCCATATCCATAAATGAAAGATGAGTTAAAGTGGAACAAAACTCCTCAGGATGTCTGTGGAAAGCCTTAGTTAGATGTATAAAAGAAAGATACTGTAAAAGGTTAATAAGGGTAAGACACAGATAAGACTGACATTTGGTTCAGAAGCCACCCCCCAAATAGGTAACAATGAACCTAACAACTACTGATCTAAAAATGAATTGTTCACACAAAGGTAAGAAAAAACAAACTAATCAGAAAAATCCTGGAGGATGGGGATGGTATGATAATCTTCCCCCTTAATTGCAAAACAAATTGATCAGCGTGAACTCAAATATAAAAGGAGAGGGAAAAACCTAAAAGGGTTTGGAAACTTGTTTATGCAATAAGGAAGGATGAGGAGAATAGAAAACAGGTGAAAGGGATGAAATATCACAAACCTAAGACACAATATCCATAAAAGTATTGAAGATTCCTCAGGTTAGGAATAAAAAGGAACAGCAAACTGTGGAAGTGGAAAAAGACAAAGTTCTCATCAGCCTGAAGAAGCTCAGGAGGAGCCCGGCAATGTTTGGGGAGAAAGGTTGTTCCATGTGACATTCAAACTCTAAACATCAGTGATGTCGAGAAAACCCACTTGTAGAGAAATATATATGTAAAAACGGCAACCAAGTATCACCAGTTCTAGCCAATATCTTTATGACACAAGTTGAAACACAAGCAATTAATACAGCATTACATCCACCACTATACTGGTACAGATATGTAGATGGCATGATTGTGGGATTCAGATCTACATAATACACACTTAATTTTTTGAATCACATTAACTCCATACATCTCAACATTAACTTCACATGTGAACAGGAAGAAAGCAATCAAATATCATTTCTTAACCTCAAAATTACAAGAACTGACACACAATTTAAAACAGAAATCCACTGAAAAATCACCCATACTGGACTATACATCCCTTGGGTCTCAGCACATGAAACAAAACAAAAACTCAACATACTAAGACACCAAATAAACACAGCCATAAAACTATGCTCACCAGATAAAATTAACTATGAATTAGACAAAATAAAACAATACTTCATCAACATCAATAAGTTTTCTCCACAAACAAACATTATAAGCACACACCTAGACAGAAAGCAAAATCAACCAACAAAAGTAATATGTCACAAATCAAAAAATCACGAAACCATATACTGCTGCATACCATATATTCCCGACATCAGCAGAAAAATAACCAACATTTGGCAAAAACTAGTAACAAAATATGGCATTCCAGTTAATAACAAATTTATTCAAAAACCAGGTACAAAACTGAGGTCTATACTATGTAAAAACTACACTGACAAACACCACACCAACATTATATATAAAATACAGTGTGATAACTGCAACGACTTCTATATTGGAAAAACAAGTAGAAAAATGGAAACCAGATTCAAAGAACATAAAAAGTCACCTTCACACGTTTTCGAACACTGCAAATCAAATAAACACAACATAACCATAGAAAACACTCAAATACTAAATAAAGAAACAAACATAAACAAATGCAAAATTAAAGAAGCCTTACTTTTACAACTTAAACCCAAAATAAACCAATATAAAGGAACACCTTTATACCTATATTAAAAATAATAAAATAAATAATATAAAATTATATATTCAAACATCTACCAAAACCCTCTGTATTCCGACACTCAGTTACACAACCCCTTTCAAAGATGTGGTCAGCTTCCAGTCAGTTACCTCTTTCTTTCTTTGTGAACCTGACGATGACCGAAGAAGGTCGAAACGTTATTCATTCCTCTATGTAAAATATTTTCTCAACCCAAATGAGCCGTTTTTACATATATATAAACTCTAAACATATAAAATCAGACAATTCTACCACTGGATCACCCACAAGTGAGGTCTGAGTAAAAAATGCTGTCTCTTCATGTAACCCCCAATGTGTTAAAATTATCCTTGTAGAGAAAAGATTCACCAAAACTGAGTGCAGAAATAAAGCAATTAAAATTAACTGATAAATACTAATATAGGAAACAGGTTGAGTGAAAGCAAATGAAGTAAGAAAAAAAATCACTTCATGAGTAAAACAAAGTCAAATATTAAACATTTAGTACACAAAAGAGCACATCTAAGCTCAAATACTACCAAATGTGAAGTGATAGTTTGGTAGAAAGGTGCAGAGGGAGCCACATGCTTCACCTAAGTATGTGATGCTCCTATTGGTAAGGATGTACCACATGATGATTTACATAAGAGACTTATTGGAAACTTGTAATTTCAATAGGGGAGAGAGGAAGGCTTGTGGCATGCATAAAGAAAATGTAAGCACATAGTGGACAACACTGAAATATGAACAGCTACTCTTGTGATTTGAGGTAAGTACCATATAGGAACTTACAATTCATAATGACATTGTTCTGCACTTTTTTTAAGTTAGCAGCCATCTTTAGAACTTGAAACTCTTTCGTACAACCAAATATATCTTTTGAAATTCTACTAATTTACAAAACCAGAAAAACATAAACTACATATTTTTATACAATCAATAGTAATAATCATTTTTTCTATACTCTGAAACTTTGAAAAACATAAACAATTTAATAATTAGTTTGTCTATTCCACAAGTGAGGCTTTATTCTCTTTTTAATGTTACTTCAATTGACAGTATTGGTTAGAATGTTTAATATACTATTTTTACAATTTTGTATTTATTATCATTATTAGCAGAGACTCACAAAATGTTTGTTGTCAAATGAGTATCTTTACTGCAGCAGTTTTTGGAGAATAAAAAAATGAAGTGTAATCTTTTACACAAAAATATGCGAATCCACTTGTATTTAGGTTGTACTTTATTTATAAAACCTTAACTGATGTTAGGCCTATATTTGATAAAGAGATAGATTAATACTGTACCTTATATGTTTTTTACATTTTCTTAGTAAGGACTAAACCATACTGTTCTTAATAATATATACATATGCATAATGTTATAATGTTATTTTAGAGCCTAACATCAGAACTTTTGAAATCTTCAGTTTTTGATGTTATTGTACTAAATTTTTAATAAAGAATACTTACATACACATTTTTTATTATTCCTTCAGTCATAGAGCAGTTATAGGGACTTGTTGATTAAGTTTTCCACCTCTCTGGCAGAGGCAGGTAATTGCACTGTTTTTTTTTGTTAAAATTCTTACTGTGCATGCTTATAAGTCATTCTGTTTTTGTAGTATTCTAGAAACTCTACATTTAAAGAATAATTATTTCAATAAAGACATTAACCTGAGTACAAATGTCATGTGGGTTTCTTGTAGTATAATACTTAGTTTTGGTCTGTCATGATAATGTGTATGCACCTTGCTACATAAATATGCATGTGCACACACACCATTTCCAAAACAGACACAAACAAGGGTATTATCACACAAATAGGTTATTTTGTTACCTTAATGTATCAATTTAGGACTAACCTAAATCTCTGTTAAGCTGGCCAAGCCTTGCAGTATATTACTGCAGCATTTCCTAAACTTCTATCATCCATACCCCCTTTAATAAATATAATTTCTTGTGTGCCCCCTTTCTTTAAATCAAGTTAAAGAGCGAGTTAAGTAACAATATGTAATACACAGATATACATTAAAATGCTATATGTGTTGCAGTAAGTACTTACTATTTTATTAATAAATAATATATCAAAACAATTTTGCATTATTAAACTATTGACTTTACCCTAATCACATGACTCCTGTCTGAAGTCTGAAAAGTCACATGTACAAGCAAATGTAATTAATTTTGACTAAACATGAGATGTTAATTCTGTTAACTCCATATGCCTATGCATATCAGACTCAATGAATAACTTTCCTTAATCTGGTTGCCAATATTCTCACTGTCTAGTTAAGAAGCTAAGTGACAGAAACATGGGATTGAAAAGTGCAAACACTGATACTTATTAGTCCTTAGAAGTTATCACACTCCACCAGTAAATATTTTTAATGTCAAATTGCCTTTCTCATATAAAACAGTGACCTTCATTTATATTAAATGCTTAATGTTCTAACTGTTAAATATGATAAATACAAGAGCTCATGGTTACTCTTCTACTGCAGAAAGTAATGAAAATATTTATTTAAATACATTTACAACATTAAGAAAAAATCTATTCAAAGAAATACAAATATTACATCAAACCAAACAACTTCTCCAACAGGTTAGAGAAAGTATTATCCACAAAAATTCATAGATTCACAAATAAAATAATTATACATTTATACACAAAAATATATTTTAATTCTGGTTGGTGTTTGGCTGATTGAGATTTAACTTATTATCATAATTAAGATATAAACAGCTTTCTGCTTGAAAAAAAGACACATTTTGAGAAATATCATAATGAAATATTATTTGTTTAATTTTATATTTTTAAAAATAAAATGAATTTCAAACTGGTATTTATCTTCAAAATACTGAAAGCCTTTCATGCTGTCAATAATATATATGATTCAAATTTCCAAATATCATTTACACATATGTAGCATGTGTGTCACCTTCAATTTTCCACTCCCTTATTTTTCATACAACTGATTCATACATGATCGTGGTCAAATTTCTAAAAGTGGAAAAATGTGTAGGAAGCAAGTGAAAGATGGAAGGTTTTCCAACTTTCATGGTAGATATTTTTTTCTGTCCTGAAATCAAAATGATGCATTCTAAGACACTTTTAATTGATCAATAATGAAACAAATGAAGCACAATTACATTAAAGAATATTAATTTGTACTATACAATAACTTGCCTAACACATTTTTTTCTTCCCATTAAAGTGTAACACTGGTATCATTTACAAGAAGTTATTGACCACGTTGCAAGGCGTTAATGTCTATGTTAGTGGCAAAACTTCATAAAAAGCATTTAATTTCTACTTCACACCTATAAAAATTGAAACTATTTTTGTTGCTTAGGGTGAACAATTTTAGGTACTGTCTCCTGTTCAGCAAATAACACTAATGATAGTAGTATACTTAATAATACTATTAATAATAATGAGCTTTGGCTGTTCTGTAGAATAGCCTTTGACCTTTCAACTATGTAAGCAAATTGGCTGTCAGAGGGTGTGTTTGTGTTTTTCTTATAGCAAAGCCACATTGGGCTATCTGCTGGGCCCACCGGGGGGAATCGAACCCCTGATTTTAGAGTTGTAAATCCGTAGACTTACCGCTGTACTAGTGGGGGGGGAGGCTGTCAGAGGGATTACATACAAAGTATCAATTTAGCCTGATTAAGCTGTACTTTGATTGATCTTTCTACATTTTTTTTTCACATTTCAAAATATTATTACCTGTTCCCATGTTTTAAAGTGCTATATTAACATTATCGTGTAGTAATTCATATTTCACAAATGACATTGGCATTTCCAAATCATAAAATGCTGTGGCAACAAAGATAATACACAAAGTGAATAAGCCTAACAATAGGCTGAATAATTCCTGCTGCAGAAAACCAACCACCATATAAGAAATTCTGAAGTGAAAGTCTTGAAAGAAATCAGCTAGTCAACACTATCTACTAATAATACATAGTCTATTCCAACTGAATACTAGGAATTCTATAGTCACTCTTATAATTCACTCAGAGCCTAGAAGTATAGAGCTAAATTTGTTTGGGATAACATGGTGAAAAACACAGAACTACAGATTCAAAGTCAAACATACATATCAACCACAAGGTTGACCCAATTAAATAGGGTGCAAGATTCCTAAGTTAAAAAATTCTTTTTTTTTTTTTTTTACAGATTTGTGTACATGAAGTAAAATCATGCACAAGCTCATAAACTCATAAAAATTAGTGAACAAGTGTTAGGCAGAAAAGGAAAAAAAAAATCACCTTTTAATGATTCCCTCAAACTTAAGAGAATAATCACAGACAACAAACAGAATTCTGAGGTTTAAAAGACAGCAACATGCCCACCAAAAACATTGCTGTCAAATGAGTACCTTTATTGAACAGTATTTCTTCAAAATCTGTAAATAAGGCAAATTAGAAAACAATTTTATCTATATGTTGGCCTGCAAGATATTCTCTGAAAAGTAAGAAAAATGAGACAAAAGACATAGCCAAAATGCATCAAATTTGATTAAATGTGAACCAAAAATGTATTATGTAGGAAGACCCTATGATAATATATGTATAGAGCTGAATACAAGATGTATCAATAGAAAAATGTCTGACTATTTCCTCCCTAAAGCGAATAACAACAGAAAATATATCTTCAGAGAAAGATGCCATAACAAATACAATACCAAACGTTTCAAAGAAGATGATATTAAATGACCCAAGGTCAGACTTGAATCCTAAATGTCTAAGTGCACGTCAATGACATAAACAAAAAGCTCAGAAAAAGATATAAAAAATGTGAGGATAAGAAAGGCATATGATTTAATAGCAACTGAAAGTAGTGGATAGTCATTTACAAAAAGAAGCAAACAAGTGTTGAAATAAATAAATTTAAAAGAAGACAACCTATGGAAGAGTTGGCAAAAGACAAAAAACATTCTGCTGGCATCAACCACAGAAGACAGATCAATGACACTAAGCTACAATGGAGCAATACAGGCAACAATGTGAAAACATAGATGTTACCCAAGAAAAGAGCCCAACTTCTCAAACAAAGGACCACATAATACTCACCTGTGAAGCTCAACCTGAAAATGCCATTGTAGAAGATAAACTTTCAAAGCTAGCTAAGCAAATGATTTACTACCATTCCAAATGTAATGACCATAGTATAACCAACCTATACAAAACCTAACAGCACAACCACTGGAAAATCAATATGAGGACAAATCCCACCCTGATTGTTGATATATGTCATTACAGTTGAATTACCTGTGTGCACCAAAACATAACAGTTTGTAACAAAGGCAGGAGCTACTGATATGCTTCCTGAACTACCAAAGCTCCACAAAAGGATATAAAACTAGTATTCCTGAGTAAGTCACAGGCCCAAACAATTATGTTTCCCTAATATGGAAACCCTGCCCTGGAGAAAGGCATCAATGATCAAAACACAACCAGAAAAGGAGAACCTACAGTGATAAACTTGCAACTCAGCACCACCTGAAGGCAACTTAAGAGTATTCTGAGTTAGCAAGAACAATACAGTTGTCTAAATGATGATGTTACTCAATATGTAGTGTGTGCAGAATAGCAGCAAAAGCTTTCACTACACATGTGAAACCAGACAAATGAAGACTGAGCTGATAAACTACTATCCAATGTGCAAAACAAAGAATTGAATGAGAAGACTTATTTAAAATATGCAAATAAGCCTCTTTTATATCAACTTTTATCATTCAACAACCTTGATAAAGAAACTTCTTGAAAGAAGAAATATTGACATAATGACTGAGACAAAACATATCTAGAATCTTTTTCCAATCTCCTGTTTTCTTTGGCATTAGAAAAAGAGAAGATTAAAACCTCAGAGAAACTAGGCATAGCTCTTTGTTAGCCCAAAACAAAAGGTATGAGACTTTTTTTATCCAAAAGTTGAACTTAAAGTGGATCATATGGAAAGAAGAATTAAACTGAAAGCTGCAAAATAGGAAGAAACTATTGCAATTAGTAGTCTCAAAGCCAAGAATTTCACAGATGAGTGTTAAATCCTAAATAGCCTCCAAAAGTTTCAGAGGAGGAGCTGTCTTAAAGAAAAATTTATAATTTATTTCCTTACACTGAAAATGTATTTTTGATAGATACTTATCCACTATCACACAAAGCTATCTCAATCATCTCTTTGCCCTCTAAGCATTGCTAAATAAAAAGGAAAAAAAAATGTGGACAAGTGTAATTCATTCTGAGAGGTGCAAACCTAGTAAAAAAAAAAAAACTCAATTTTACTACCAACCCAAAACTATCCAAACTCAACTAGACAGGTGAGGTTCCATAACTCGTCCTCAAAAGGCTGAGGATTAATCAGATGAAAATAATTAAAGAGTAACATAAACATTGTGGCTGGGCATGTTTACATGTACACACGAGCCCAAACTATGAGTAAACGGTATCACTCCTCAAGGAACCAGAATTACAAAGAGGAAGTTGGCATGTGGTTAAAACTGGACAAACTCCCAACATCAACACAGGAGCAAGCATTACAACAAACTAAACTCAGCATTATGGGTGTCATGGAATTGCTTCAACTCAACTGTAAGGACAAGGTAATATCTGTAACCACAGTTAAGAGCAGAAATCTTAACTCACCCAACCATAAATGCAGGGAAGGCAACTGTTTACCAGGGAATAAGTGTCCAGGGGAAATGGAAGAAAGGAAATCAGCTTTGCCTTCTTCTCACTGAGTCGAAAAAATATTAAGTTAAAAGTCTACAATACACTCAGTAAGAAGCCTTCATGGTCCACCACCCCAGTGGCAGGAAAGTGGGAAGAGGTAAGGACACTCTTACTCCAGAGAGAGAAAAAAAGGGAATAAAGTAAATGCAATGAGGAGTCTAGAAAAACATCTTACAAAGAAAGAGCAATAGGTATCCACAATTCCCTATTTTGAAAAGCAGACCATTCCCAATATATTTGATCAAGGAGTCAGCAGGGATGGGCAGAAATCTTCTTTTGATTTACTTATGAAAGTTCATGAGTGACAGTCCACAATGAAGTGAAACTTATGGATATTGAGAAACGTACGTACTTGCCACCATTGGTCTGGTAGAGCATCCCATCTCTATACTGAACATTATAGTGCAACCAGTAAATAATATAGGATTGAGGCAAAGCATACCTGGCCAGGCAACATCTTTAACAGAGTGGGATCCCATTAGCAGTGGTAAAAAAGAAAGGGTTTCTAAAAAGAAAACATAAACAAAATGATGTGATTAGTCTTAACTCAATCAAAGTGAATAGACATGTGTAAAATTACCACAGGAAGGATACAACATTCATTTGAGGAAGATACAATCAGATCATGCACATGATGAGTGATGAAGATATTAAGAACAGTCCCATGTTCAGGCCTGAATGATCTCCTTTAATAGAAGGTGAAGGTGAGCAGTTAATGACATAAGTAATAAGAACATTTGCTGACAAGAAGTGTTGTGAAAGTGGTGACCTTTCATAAGTGAGTCAAAATATGCCTAATGAATTGAAAAACCCAACCAGTTAGTATGCCAGGGGATAAATCACAGGAAAGAAAAAGTCAGAAACATGAACTCTGAAAAGAGACACATACCACATAACATAAGGAGCAATCTGGACAAAAGAAGCCAACCTGGATCAGAATAGAAGTACAAGTGGGAAATGGAAAGTAAAGAAATAGGTGTGAAAGAAAAACAGCCTTCCAGGGCAGCAGAGGTCGTAGGAGGGAAGGACTGGTCTGGTTATAAAATAAGTGGAATGGTAGAGGATTTTAGTTATATTGATGGCATAATGATGTCTGAAAGTGAGAAAATTTTGGCCTTAATTGAAAAATATTATATCAAACACATCAACAAAGGTTCAAAGGAAGGATAGGAAGGGTCATAAGGAACCACACTGAGAACCCAATCAGGCAAATCAAATAATTTGTGAATGCATGACCCAAAAGGAGCAGAAAAGGAAGAAAATGACATGGGAAGACAAAACTTGGAGAAAAAGAAGGTAAACACAAGGCCACTTCATAGCTAGACACAGTTGCAGTGAAAAAGCCTTTGTCAAATAACCAAGTGAAGAACAGGAAAAGATTAGGAACAGAAGGATGTAAAGTATTGATACCATGTTGAAGAGACCAAAGGCAGAAGGTAAAGCATTGCTTTTGGTAAATGGACATCAAAAAAGGTCTTTTGGATCTGGAAAGGAAAAACATAAAGCATGGAGTCAGTCCCTAGCCTAAGACAATAGATGCATGAAGATGAAGGGTGGTGATATCTGGATGTACAATGTCTGACCAAGGTGAGAATAGAAGAGTCTGTACATGTAAATATTAGAGCAGTGGGAGAAATGGTTGTGCTGGCCAATACAGGAGGACTAGCAATAGAGTAATTTGAATTAAAGATAAAACTCTGAGGAGGAGTTGAATAGGAAGGTAAACATAAATGTGATGATCCCTCCAATATTGACTGAATGCACTCACTCTCAGAATACTGGGTGTAGAATGAAAGAACAAAAGAAAGTAATTTTGGTGTTCCAGTGAATAACAAACACATCAACATGAGGTATTCCCAGGTAATAATACACTCACTGAAATACATATGGATCAAAGGATCATTCGATGAGGAGAACTTTGTTGGGTCAAGATAAATGATCTGCAACAAAATTCAGGGTATATCACAAGCTACAACCATCATATGGTGACAGTGGACCCAGAAAAGGATATTCAGGGTCTGAAACTGCAAAGGCCTGAATTTGGTAACCCCCTCATCTGGTGATATAAATGACCACTGTGGAATTGTCAGTGTACCATAACCATGCTTTCCTACAGGAGAGGAAGAATGTGTGACAAAGATTTAAGTTATTGGATGTTAAACCATAAACTGGAAATATCCCAAGTATTGAGGTAAGCAAACCAACCTTCTAAAGATGTGTCCATAAACAGATGTAAATCTGGACAACAAGATAGAGGAAGAAGAAAACCTGCCATGGTCTGGTTGCTGTCTAGCCATCAAGACAGGCTTGCCCTGACTGGGAAAAAAAAGATAAAAGGATGAGCCAAAGGATCTGAGTAGAACTTTCATGGGTAAGGAGTGTCTGCTACAAAGAATACATATCAGTTTGACCCATGAGAATTAGAGTTTTCAGGAACCCAACATTCCCACAAAGAGATAGAAGCTCTTGAGCTGTGTGAGAATGTGAGGTAAGAGCCTTGCGAACTGCTTGAAAAGGATAAAGAGGAGATGGCTGGGCCTAACTGAAATTTGAATTGAAGAAACCCCCTTCAAAGGAACAAGGTACTGAGTGATGGGGTAATGATGAACTTTCCACCTTTATCAGGAATCCCACCCATTCTGCTTCTTGTAGAAGCAAATAAATGTGGTATCTGCTTTGTGAATGAGAAGAACTAGTTACCTATGTAATGATGATTATGAAGATTCATCAATTGTAGATCTCAGGTAAAAGTTCATACCACACCACAAAAGAATGTAGGAAGCCAAGGTTAATCCAAAATGTAGGGCCCTTGACTGGAACACTTAACTTCTAGCTATACATAACTGTTGACGATGTAAGCAGAGAACTGCAGATTACTAGGAGAAAAACTGGATTCTAGTATTAAGAACATACAAAATATAGCTGAAGCAAAGCTCAACCCTGATGAAAATTGGGATTATAAGATGAATATTTAACAATGATGAAAAACAATTATTCCGATAAAACAATAAGTTAGAGGTTACTTGTAGGAATGATATGTAAAAGTACAAGCTATCAAAACACACCTAATCAACATAGTACTCATTAATAAGAAAAATAATCAAAATTCACCCAGCCTACAAAGTACATAATAATAACAAATGTGTAAACCAGTTAAAATTACCTAGAAAATAAGGTAAAAAGCAATACCTAACTTGTAATAAATCTAAATTAACTTAGACAACATAGGACATAAACATCTAACACAAAGTCTGAGCACTGACAAAATGAAATACTTAATCATTCCATGTGTAAAGAAGAACAAAGCCACACAAAGGGCATTTGAGCCTTTCCTATCATGAGTATAGCAACCAGATATTAAATGCTCAAGCTGAAAAACTTACCACCAATCCACTGAGAGACCTGGAAGAAACAGGAATAAAGATGAAGAACAAAGTTCCATCAAAGTGAATGATTTGGAGGCATGGCAGCAGGAAAAAAAAGAAAACTAGCAAAATCACTCTTGTCTCGAACATACAGGAAAAACTGAACAAGCCATGACCATCAACCTGAACAACCAACTGTAAAAAAGGGTTTGTTTGTTTATTATATTTTGAATTTCACACAAAACTACATGAGGGCTATCTGCATTAACTATCCATAATTTAGCAGTGTAAGACAAGAGAGAAGGTAACTAGTCATCACCACTCACTGCCAGCTCTTGGGCTACTCTTATACCAATGGATGGTGGGATTTATCATTAACTTTTAATGCCCCCACAGCTGAAAGGTTGAATACATTTGGTGTAACTGAGATTTAATCCTACAACTTGCAAGTTGAGTACCCTAACAACCTGGCCATGCCAGCATGTAAAAAAAGGTGCAAAAGGTTAAATCACCTAAAGAAGTGTAGAATGTGACAGACCAAAATAAGAAGGTACCAAAAAGTGAGTCCAAACTGTCTTCTTGTTGATTGTATTCTTCTCCAGCAACATTTTCAGATTGAAAAGAAGAAACCACTGGCCAAACATATGAATCTATCTACCTTAATTGGAAAATTAAGGCCTGTACTTCTGCAGATAAAGTTGAACCAGATTCCTGGGCAGTCATACCAAGAGCACTGTTGACTGTAATGAAAACAACCATAGATGATGCACTGAATCAGGAATTAATATCAAGTTCTTGTATAATTCTGTAACAAGA
The DNA here is from genome assembly GCF_004210375.1 of Tachypleus tridentatus. Taxonomy (NCBI): domain Eukaryota; kingdom Metazoa; phylum Arthropoda; class Merostomata; order Xiphosura; family Limulidae; genus Tachypleus; species Tachypleus tridentatus. Next base: position 47,671,206 of record NC_134831.1, on the reverse strand, counting down.
AAACAAAAATTAAAATAACTGATTGTAAACACAATAAAAACAAAACTGTTAAAAACATTGAAATGGTAAATAAATACAATCATAAATGATAACCTATGCAGAAAAGCACATCTAAATGAAGCTGTGTCAAACAAGAAAGTGAGAATTGAGTAGGAATAGCAGAAAGAGCTAGCTGTGCCAACATAGTTGATAATATGTACATGTTCAACAGAGATGCAAAATTGGTAGGGTACATAGACTGGTGTGCTGAGTGTAAAAATGTTTTAGCAATACTTAAGAGGGCAGAAAGAAAGTCAAGGTAGCTTTGCATAAGAAGTAAAACTATATCAGAAGAAATCACTGTTTGGAATACATTGCCCCATCCCATGAGTATCTCTATTTTGAATATAAAAAAAGAGCAAAAACAAAGAGAAATGTTTAAAGTAGAAGACTGAGATATATCAGGAGAAGAAGAAGGCAATGCAGGAAGATGACCAAAAGTAATACATAAAAGCCACAACCCTATTAAACTTCACCTGGCACAAAAAAATAATAATTCAAGAGAAACATCAGCATAAAAAGCAAGAAAAAGTCCCATTAGCAGTCATTAGTAATACTGGGGGGAGAAAGAATCCCATGAAAAATAGTTGTATGAGTAAATACATCCAAAGAACATGAAAGCCACATGGCCACAGAAACCAATTCAATAAGTGTTACAGCTAGAGAAACATGTGCATCCAATATCTGGTCCTGAGAAGAAAAGAAAACCAAGAAAATATGAACAGTTTACAAAAAATACCTTGGCTTAAAGACAAAGCACAAGATTATCATGATCATGGTAAAAAATGATCTAACTGACATGAAGACAACAAGAATGAGCCCTCCTAGAACCAATAATAAGATCTAGTTTTAATTGAGAAACAAACAAGACTTTCCTGAGGGACCAAAAGAATGAAAAATGTATAGTAAGCATATACCTACCTCTGATTTAACCCTGTTCATAAAAGCATTAGCTGCAACATGTTAGCAGTAGAGAAAAAAAAAGACAGCAAAATGGCATTCTACAATAACATATCAGATCCCATAGGTACAAAAGAAATATGTTCAACATTTAAAATGTTACATATTTTAAAACAAATTCAGCAGAAGCTTTATCAGGATTATGAGTAACTGGTAAACTTTACCCCTACAACAGAAGTGAAAAAGCTTAAGTATAAAAAAAGAACCTGCTTCTTTGTAAGTACAAGAAAAAAGTAGGTACTAACCCAGGACACCCATCAAAACTTTCCATGAAGGGTATGAATGTGCAAATTGATAAATATGAACAACACAGTAACAGGAATTCCATGCACATCATGGGAAGACTGCTGAAATAATGCTTCAACAGAAGCAAAATAATTATTATCATTAACACAAACAGTAGAAGGAAGTATTAACTTCATAAGATACACACACTTTAGAATTATGTAACATCCTCTAGTACTTGTATAATAAGTCACATTAATGCAAGAGAACATAAAATTGTGTGTGACTCATACTTTACAATGCATAAAGGAGATTATGAAATTCTGAGCCATATTTTATTGTCATTCTGAGTTCAAACTCAACAAGGAAAGGATTTCAGCATTTCAGAGGTAAATCTACTTATTTTAATGGTTTTCTCATAATGTAGTCTTTTTATCTGAACAATATTTCAAAAAATACATAAAAGTTTACATTGTATTTCTAAATAAATTATAGGCAAATCTTGATAATTATTGTAATGACATAAAAAAGGCAAATACCATTTTCACACTACATGTATTCTATTCAAAAAATGGCATTTATTTCCAACTATTTTCATGTCACCTCTTGCTCTTATTATTAATCTTAAATACTGCAAGCATTTTCACGCTACTGGTTAACTTACTTAATTCAACAAATAAAATGTGTGTAGTCAACAAACCTGGCATTATCCACCATTTCTGCCAAGGCTCCAAATAAGAACTCATGAGTTGTCCTGCAAATAAAAATAGCACACTTGTAAAGATGCATTCTTACATATTGCAATTGTGGGTTTACAATATTTCTAGTGTCACTAGTTTTCAGTAACACACTGCATAGTTAATTCAACTACAGGTCTGCAAGAGAATCTCCAATAAATTAATAGGAAAACTTTTACACACCCAAAATAAGAATAACTTTGCCTAATTGCAGTGACTATTCATTTCTATTAAAGTTTAGGCTTATAATTACAACCTTCCATGGTTAAAACTGTAAGTTTCTTAAATGCAGTAAGTAGAGCATTCTATGAAAAGCTTTGCCTCGTATTCTGTCGCTAAGTGCAGCTTTTCATAATGTTGTATTTACAAAACATTTCTTTAAAAATTAAATTATTTTAACTCCTAAATAAATGGAAGACAAATTTTTGAAGTCCTTACAAAAACATGACATTCAGCATTACATGCTTAAATTTTAAAATGTATATTTACACACTTTAATATGTGTTTCTGTAAACAGCATCACAGCTACATGAACTTGATGAATAGGTTTAGATTTATTCTATAATCAATAAATAATATGGACAGCAAGACTCAGTGATCTCACTCTGAACTATTATTTAAATGGTAAAAAATTTAATGCTGATCAATGTTATGTTGTTGTGGCCTTAAGAAGACACTTTACCCCACATGTGCCAGAATACCCAACTTTATGATTGGAACCTAGCTGTTACTGGAAGTTAACCTGTGATGGACTAGCATCTCATGCAGGGAGAATGGGTCACCATTTTCATCCTTTTGTGACCTCAGAACTAAAGTTTAAAAGCATTGGCTTTATGTGTCTTCTAAAGGCAGTAAACACATATAACTAACCAATAAATAATAACAACACAACAAAAGTTACTCAGTTGGAGTTTCAGTTAAAGTAACAGTACCACTAAGGTTGAATCTGAAATAGAATAAAAAACATTTCAGAGAAAACAAATGAAGTGTTCCAACATTATTCATCAGTCATCATTATATTCCTAATTTCAAAACATATGCAACAACATTCAACATTTAAAAATGCACAATAATTTATTGTATAGAGTGAAATGTAGAATATAGAATTAAAAACTCTACATCAGTAGTGCACAAACGTTTTGAGTCAGGGACCACAAACAGACTTCTTGCAACCGTTGGGGACCACAAAAAAGTGAAGATTAAAATCATCCCACAGTTGTTTCACACAAGATGGACATCACATTTAAGAACACAAAAATAACGATTACATCAAAGAGTTTGCACATTATTCTAAGAAATGTATGATACGTCAACTGTCACAAAGTCAGTGCGATGGATGGTGCCACATGTCATCTTCGAGCTTAGAAATGTCCGGCTTGATGTTTAACGTTAAAATACGCAAGACTGCTTCTAGATGATCATCAATCAACTGATTACAGGTGTTGTTTTTGTTCAGTTTCACATGCGAGAAATCCTGTTTGCAGCAGTACGTGCTACCAAATTGCTGGTGTGGACAAGTACATTCTCTTTCAAATTAGCAAATGCATCTGGCAATGTTTTGTAGGAGTCAAGCAAACTGTTTTCTTGGTAAATAGCATGCAGTTCATCAGATGCCTGAAGATCAGTAAGTTCGAGCTGATATTCTGCTGACAAGTCATCCACTAACACACTGAACGGATCAGCAAAAGTTTCATCAACAATATGCATTGGTTAAAGTCATGAAACCGTAAGTTGAAGGATTTAATCAAGGTATCTAGCTTCCCAACATAAACTTGTGTGTCAATGTCTTGATTCTTCTGTTGCTGTGACTGAAAAGTGGGAAAGTGCACAAAGTTGCTTGATGCTGCTTGCTGCCGAAACAACTGCAACTTTGTCCTGAAAGCTGAGACGTGATTTGCAAGCTGACAGACAAGCTGATTTTTGTCTTGCAACTTCAAATTCAGATCATTCAAGTGTTGTGTCATGTCAACCAGAAAGGTCAAATCAGCTTGCCATGTTGGATCAGGCATGGAAATCACTTCTTTGTTTTTGTTCTTGCTTCTGAGTAATTATATCACCTCATCAATCAACTCCCAGAATCTTTTGAGCATCTTCCCTAGACTCAGCCAGTGTACTTCACAGTGATACACAAGGTCACCATAGTCTGAATCAATTTCTTCAAAAAGACTTTGAAACTGACAGTGATTGAGCCCTTGTGATTTGACGAAATTAATGGTTTTCGTCACTTATGCCATCAGTGCCTGAAAACCTAATTCTTTACTGCACATGTTCTGTTGGTGAATAATACAGTGCAACTTCACCAACTGTCTGTTCTGCTTTCCTCGATGCTTCATCAACACTGCCACCAGCCCTCTACTTTCTCCGGTCATGGCTGGTGCTCCATCAGTTGTCACACTTAAGAGTTTCGTGAAATCCAATGAAACACTACTACACAGTAGTAATGTCTCCTCGAATAGCATGCTGATTAGTTCCTCTGTGATATCAAAGAATAAGGATACACCACGAACCAAAACTAGAAGCTGTGCTGTTGAACTGATGTCAGTCGACTTGTCTGCTGCCAAAGAGAAGTAGACAAAGTTGGCTGCTTTATTTGTAAACTGCCTTGTCACATCTGCTGAGAGGTGTGAAATTCTTTGCTGAACTGTCAAAACAATTCAAAGCCATCAACTGTAGCTTGCGAACTGCTTCTGGACACTTTTCCGATGCAGTGATCATACATTGCTTGACAAAATCACCATCACTGAACGATCAGCAAGATTTCGCTATAATCAATGAAATATCATAACTGGCCTCACATGCTTCACCTAAATCTGCTGACTGCTTTGAGAAAACATTCTGCTGGTGATTCAGCAACCACCACAGAGATCCAATTCAAGCTGTTCATTAATCACCAATAATGTTGTGGAAATCTTTATGCTTCAATTCATAATGACGCTTTATATTGGATACCTTTGCCACTGCTACTGTCAAATGACACAGCAGACAAATCACGTTCTTCTGTTGTTGAACAAAACAGTATTAAGCAGTCCAATCATCATGACACTGTGGTTTTAATCGTCAACTTTTCTTTTACGATTAGCTGCCATTTTTGTTTCAAAATAATATAAAATAGGGCTCATAAGTAAATCTTGAGGAACAAATGGAACGCGTGAAATTTCGTAATTATGGAAATATTACGATACGTCAATGATTAAATGCCTATGCACTAACAAGATTTGCTAATAAAATTTTCTTTATTTCTCAACACAAATATGGAACCATCCAGTATCTAATCTAATGCATATTCTTCTATAGCGCTTAATCTTCGTGCCGATGCAAACTTTCAATGTTTGACTTTCCCTTTGAACATCGCAGGCGACTCGGCGTGGGCCGGACTTTGTGCACCACTGCTCTACATCTTTAGGAGAGCAGAAAAAAAGAAAACAATTCTTTTATACATACACACACACACACATTAAACATGAAAATTTCTGCTAAAAGGGGTGATAATGGTTTCACCTTAAACAAAACTTTATTCCATTTATAAATTTCCTCACCCATCATAAAATTAATATATGTGCATAATTTTGTTAAATTTAAAACATCTACTTCTAGATGTGAAAAAATTTTGCTGACTAGTAACATTTCCAAAATAGCATAGTACTTCTTCTATTGGTACATTTGTTAACAATAAAACTACACCAAATGATGCTACTCTATCATTTTCCTCTAAATTGATATTTTTAATTATATTAATAAATTCTAAAACCTTTTTAACTGTAAACCCATGAGAATTTGTTAAAAAAGAACATTCATAACAACAAACTTAGAAATCAATGATGTATACAATAATCTACGTTTTTAACAGTAAGACTGTATGGTATTCTAGTTTTATGCACTGTCAATAGAGCATATGAATGAGGTAAAATCTAGTAAGATTGTATAAGATTTATTTGTTCATTCAATTTTTAGAAATAGAAGAAAGGGCTGGTTGAATTTTTTTATGTTTTGATGAAAAAAAAAAAAGAGAATGATTTCCAGCTACTTCAATATACAGATAACCATTTTCAGTTTCCATGCTGCCACATGCAAGATCATGTCACCCATTTTCACAAAAAGTTGCAATTTTCCTAGAATGAAAATGTATTTCTAACAGGCTTAGTTCTGCTCATATACACTGCTGTTCTCATTTACTACTGCTCTTTATTTTTTACATGCCACAAGCTTTTCACTTCCACACACCCCTCAATTCACATTAACTGATTCTTACATGAAAATTATCATGTGACAAACCTCCATCGATAGTAAAACCACACACCCACGACTCATGTAACTACCTATTTCTTATTCTACCTAACTCTAATTTTTGTGTTTAGGCAAAAATGTAAGCACCAGTTGACAGTGGGGAAGAACAATGGTGTGGTCTCAAGGAAGTAAGTTCCTGTTAAAAATATATTTTTAGCATAGAAAAATTATAAATTTTGACCTTATACAAAGTTAGAATCCCACATTCAATGGGTGGAGGAGCCAGTACAAGGGAGAGAGTAGAAGCACCCTAAGGACACTAATAAGGGGAATCTTTAATAAAAAGAGACTGTGCCACTTCTGTATCAGGTTATTCTTCACTCTGATATGGAATAGGTGTAACAGATCCAGGCATAAAATTGTAATGTCCCAATGGGAGAGAAAATAGCTGGACAGTAATTCTAACCACAATACATTATAATTTCAATATTTCTGATGAATATAATGTGGATAAAATAAGTGATGTGCCTGTAGAATAACTAGGGAACTAACATTCATGCATGGGTAAGAACATGGATTACACTGTCTTCACCAAAAGTTCAGCTTATCAGAGGGAAAAATCCTACCATCAATCTATAAACAACACATGTAAACAAAGTGAAATAACATAAATGCATATTCCATTTAAATCAGACAGACTGGAACACCCTAAATACAGTAACATCATCTGCATAAAGTTATTAATGGGGAGTGTAAGAGAAAGAAGAGGAGCAACCAACAAGTGACCCTCAACACTGGACTAATGCCACCTGTGGTAAACTGAGAAAGGGACCAGAAATACTCTGAACATATGTGAAGACTTCTGTTGATTGGTTCAGCTCTAAGTCCAAAATTCAGCCACCAGGAACTGACATCTATACAGATATAGAATGAGAAATCCCAACTGAAAGTTGGGATTTTGTAGTGTGAGAACATCATGTCAATTGGTTCAGTTGTAAATCCAAACCTCAGCTGTCAGGAACCAGCTTCCATAAGGTGGAATGGATGAGGAATTCCAAACATTATGATGGCACACTCCAAAGCTAAAACCTTCTCTTGAAAAATCCTGTGCAGCAATGAAGAATCCACTTGGAGAGCATCTCATTATCTCCACCAGCAGAAAACCATCACTTAATGAGATCTTTATTGTCTGTATTGTATATCTCTCATTCTGGAGGATACTGTAAGAAATGGAGTCAAAAGAAAGAAATCTTAAAAGCAAAAAATCAACTCAGGTCATTTATGAAGCAGAAAAAGTCATCCAGATCTAACTGCAAATAAAGGTGGAAGATGGCAAGGAACAAAAATGACAAAGAGAATATTTACAATAGTTCCCAAAGTGTAGATTAGTAAAACAATTCACAGCAAAAATGAACATTTTAAGCCAAAACAGCCAAGAAAACCAAAGCTATGCTGGTCAAGAAGGATCAATTAGAAAGCCCTGATCCAGAATGACACAGATGTTCAAAATCATCTTTGGAAGAAAACTGACAAGAGGAGAAAAACTAAAGTTATAAATGAGATCTAATCATGTCTGGACACAGAAACAGCAATGGCAAATTAGTAATGAACCGGAGATCAAAAATATAAGAGGTAACATGGAATCTAGGAAAAAGTCAAACGCTTTCTGTGGAGCATTACCCCACAGGAGACAGAGCCACCATATGTGCAAAAACTGAGAAGCTACTCCTTGGAAGAAAGTCAGGACTGGAAAGGTGATCTGCAATGAAGGCAAAAGCATCTGTAAAATGATATGCCAGAAGACATATGTCAAGTATGTGGGTCCAGAAAGGGAGGGCCACTATCTACCACAAAGAAAAGAAGAATGAGTGCCCCTTTAGTGAGCGCTATAAGCCACCACCATCAAACAGGTGGAATGAAACATGAGTATTCAAACTCAAACATGAGGAAGATTGATTGATTGATTTAGTGTTTTATGGCACAAAGCAGCGAGGCTATCTGCGCCAGACATTCGGTAAAAATGTAAAAAAAAAAATAAATAAATAAATAAATGTAGTAATAGACATAAATGGAAATGAAGGTAAAACAAAAAAGTATAAAACCAATGTTGACACCTAGTCTACAATGTTAAGATAGAAGGCAGAGTATAAGAAGTTGTAAGGTATTTACTCTAGCAAAAAGGTAATGATCATAACCCGCCAGGAAGATTAACAGGTAAGTTCAAGAACCACCGTCAATCACCTGAAGTTGGCCTTTCCAGTCCTGGTTCCGGGTTATGTGTCATAGCAGCTATTATCAAAATGTAAAAGAATAAAAGTTTTAAAAGACACTCCATAAAATCGTAATAATGAGTAGCCAAATGTCCAGTAAAAGATAAAGTCAAGTAAATGGAGTAAAATTTGTAAAAGTAATTGAAGATAAAAGCAAAGGGCAATTAAAACAGAAAATGGCGTAAAACCAATGTTGACATCCAGTCAACAAAGTTGTAAGAACTACCTGTAGCAGAATGGTAATGATCGTAAACCGCCAGGAAGACTAACAGGTAAGTATAAAACCACTGTCAGTCACCTGAAGTTGGTCTTTCCAGTCCTGGTTCGGGTTATGAGTCAATATGGCCAGTACTAAAAGTAAAGTAGTAAAAGTGTGTATTGATATGCAGCAAAAGTATAATAACAACTCGCCAGGATGACTAACGAGTAGTTCAAACGGATAGTTCAAACAGGAGCGTTAGTCACCTGAAGTTGGCCTTTCCAGTCCTGGTGTACAGTTATTTAATGTTCTGGCCATTGTCCAATGTCAAATTGAATGAGAGATTAAAACTGTAAAAAGGAACCACAATTAAAAGGTGTAATGAATAAATATGCAACACTTAAATGAGATTAAAAGATTAATGGCCATTAAAAATTAAAAACATTATCAAGGTGGACAGAGTCACCATCACCAATAACTCTGTCCAATGTTACAGATTGACCCGGGGAAAAAATATGTTTAAAATATTGCCGTCGTTGAGAATTGTAACGATGGCAAAAAAGTAAAACGTGGCTGACAGTGATTTGAGTGTTACACAAACTACACATTGGTGCATCAGTTCCAGATAAAAGAAAATGATGAGTTAAAAACTGTGACCAATGCATAGCCTAGTGAGAACAACTTCCTCCTTCGAACTTTACGGAAGCTAGATGGCCAGTCAATTTTGGGTTTGATTTGAAAAAGTTTGTTGTCACGTTGCTCATTCCAAGTGGACTGCCAGCTGGCACGAGCCGAGCCTTGAAGACAACACCATAGTCCATATGCGGAATAGGCATAGGAGTGATGGTGCTGAAGCAGACATATTTAGCTGCCATGTTTGCAAGCTCGTTCCAGCGTGTAGCGATTCCAAGGCAAGTATAGAATACCAACATGGCCTGGTATCCAGAAAACTGGATTGAAGTAGCTGCTAATGAGAAATGGGCCAGTCGGTTTCGAATATCAGCGAGAATAGGATGTGAGCTATGCGTGTAGCGATTCCAAGGCAAGTATAGAACTAAGCGAATCAGTATAAATAATGCAGTTGGAGTACTGCTCAGCTGCAATATGATCCAGGGCAAGAGATATGGCATACAGTTCAGCAGTGAACACAGAAGCTGTAGAAGGGATTCTGCGACATAACTACTGACCCATAGCAAACCATAGCAGAGCCCACTGAATTACCTGATGAGTGTAACTCCATGTTGTGTCAGAAGGGTGGTCTGTGGTGGAGTGCTGTTGACGGAACCCACTCTGGGTGGCGAGAGGAGGTTGTTTGATTCAAGGAACCAAACAAGACGAGCATTAACCATTCTTTCTAATGTCTTACAGAAACAGCTTGTCAAAGCAATTGGACGGTAGTTTGAAGGAATCTTGGGATCTTTCCCTGGCTTAGAGAAAGGTAAAATAATAGCCTAGCACCAGGCATCAGGAAAAACATTCTCCTGCCAGATCCGGTTGAAAACAATCAGAAGGACATCAAGAGAAGCAGGAGATAGATGGTGCAGCATGTCATAATGAATATCATCAGATCCAACAGACGTACTGGCAGACCAATGAAGGGCCATTTTTAGTTTCACTAGGGTAAAGGGACAATTATAGTCAAAGAAACAGTCAGTTCGAAGGAAAGAGGTGATCGCTCTGCCGAGTCTTGATGGCCAGGAAGGTGGAGGAACAAGCAGAAGTGCTAGATCCCAGGCAAAAGCTTTCACCTAGAGTGTTAGCGATGTTCCGAACATTAGTCACCTCCTGACCATCAGAGAGTAAGATCGAGAAAGGGATAGAATTGTAGTGTCCATTAACCTTTCGAATCCTGTCCCATATGATCTTGGAACTGGTGGTAGAAGATATACTGGTTGTGAACTTAATCCAAGATTCCTTCTGGCTGTGACGTCTTACCCACCTAGCATGTGCACGGGCCTGTTGGAAAGCAACCCGGTTTGAAAGTGTGGGATATCTACGAAAGGTATCCCAGGCCCACTTTTGAGCCTTCCGTGCTAAGTGGCAAGCAGGATTCCACCACGGACGAGGATATCGTGGAAAACGTGTCGAGGTTTTAGGAATACACTGAGCAGCTGCATGTGTAATACAGTCAGTTACCGCTGCTACAGAGTCGTCTATTGATGGCTGATTTACGATGGCAGGATCAAGTTCTGCGAGAGCAGTGAAAGTGGACCAGTCTGCCTGATCCAGCTTCCACTGGGGCACGAGGGTAGGGTGGCATCGACCACGGGCCAGTCTCTCTCAAAAGGATCGGAAAATGATCACTGCCTAGTGGATTACTGTCAACCCTCCATGAAAAATGGGAGAATAATGAAGGGGAGCAAACTGAGACATCAATAGCGGTAAAGGACTGACTAGGTGCATGAAAGTAAGTGGAAGAACCAGTATTGAAAAGAGAAAGATTGTGATCAGAGAGCATACACTCTACAGAGCGACCCCTCCCATCAATAACAGCACTTCCCCAGAGGGGATGATGTCCATTAAAATCCCCTAGGATTAGAAATGGAGATGGCAATTGTTCAACGAGAGCATCAAGATCTGATTGAGCATATGTCTTTCCAGGGGACAGGTACAGAGAATAAACAGTGATGGTATGACCCAAGGAAACACGAATGGCTACAGCCTTCAAGGGTGTGTTGAGTGACAAAGACAGGGTGGGCACGTGTTGATCAACCAACAGTGCCACTCCTCCATGTACTCGACCATCACACAACCTGTCATTTCTGTACAGAGAAAACTTCCGAATGGAGACAGTATCAGCAGTTTTGAGAAATGTTTCTTGTAAAGAAAGACAAACAGGATGGTAGGAAACAATCAGCGTTTTGATATCATCCAGATTAGAACGTAAACCTCGACAGTTCCATTGTATCAAGGTGGCCATTTTTAAGAACGGGTAGGTGAAGTGGCTGGAGAACCCTTCGGTTTACGACCACGTCTTTTTTCTTTACTGTCTTTAGTAGGAGGAGGTCTATCAACCTCCATGGATCCTGCTCTGTGTCAGGTGGGCAGGTTTTGTTATTGGAAGGGAATCCAGTGACTGAGGACTGAACGAATAATTGTTTTGTCTCTTGTGGTGGGAGAAAAGATGTATCAGAAGAAATGCCCGTATTTGAAACTGAAGGATGTGGATCTTGAGGTTTGTTGGAAGGTATGGGAGGAACAGAGATAGGTGTGGAAGTCAATTCATCAACCTTTTTAACCACGGAGGTCAAAAGGCTTTTCATTTGTTTTGAAAACATAGGCATCGTGGTCCTTGCCTCCACAACAAGCACATGTCAGGGAACCACGACAGGATGTCTTTGATTGGCGTGTAACCTCAATAGGTATATCCCCTTGATTGCCTTTGTCAAAATGAGTTACACTGCCAATTGGCAGTGTAACTCCAGAGATGCCTTACTGCAGAAACTCCTTAGGTGGAGAGACCAGCGAGAATCTCTGACTCGGGGCGTTCTTCAAATCCTTTCAACAATTGTGAAGAATTGTGGATGTTTCAACCTCAATATGTCACTTTGAATTCAAGAGGAGTTCACTGTGTTGGGATGTGGATGTTTCAACCAATATGTCACCAGATCGAAGTTTCTTTACTGACTTTGGAGAGCCAGCAAGTCCCTCTAGTCCCTTTTGAATAAAAAAAAGAAGACATTTGCCCTAAAGGTTTTTCCGAAGAGAATGTAATATAAGAAAATGAGGATGCGTGTGTTACTGATGTTGAAGATTGCTGTTCTGAGTATTCAAGATGTGGTTGCTTACCCATTGACTGTTTTTTACAATTTTATTTAAATTTTTAGAGGATCCATAGGAAAAGAAAAAATTTCGGTACCCACTGACCCCACCCACCATGGAGCCCTACAAGGGGACGCACTACAAAGTCACGCAAGGACAATGCAGCAACGCCAGGGTTTCGTGAGCATTATACCCAAACACCACCATCAGGCACAATGTCCACAACACCCACTGAGAACTTCCAACACTGGTACTTAATTGATTCTAGCCCAAGTGGACCAGCCGATTGACCCATGGGGGGCCACCCAAAGGCCGCCCGTCTACAGGAATTCGAGGCCAAAGTGGTGTGTTAGGGTTGGACCCCTCAACCACCAGGATCTTCTCCTCCCCTTCACGGGTCGCCACGCACGGCAAACACGTGGGTGGATGTTTAGATCCCAGAGAAGGTAACCAGATAGAACAGAACCTTCCCTGGGAGGTCCCCTCACCACATACAGGAATCCACACCGAGGGGAACATGAGGAAGAAAGCAAACTAAAGCACATCAGGCCACTAGAAATATTAGGGTCTTAATCTGGTAAAACCTTTCCCCATAAACCACTGTTCGGAAGCCTCCTGTTGATCGACCCACATCCTACAACTTTCCACACGAGCATCAGGAAATTTTGTTTGATTTGTATTTTTAATTTTGTGCAAAGCTACACGAGGGCTATCTCCACTAGCCATCCCTAATTTAGTAGTGTAAGACTAGAAGGAATGCAGCTAGTCACCACCACCCACTGCCAACTCTTTGGCTACTCTTTTACCAATGAATAATTGGAGTAACCGTCTCATCATAATGTCCCCACAGCTGAAAGGGTGAGCATGCTTGGTGTAACAAGGATTTGAACCCCCAACCCTCAGATTACAAGTCAAATGCCCTAACCCACCTGGCCATGCCGGGCTACATCAGGAAAGAAAAACAAATCCAGACGAGAGGAAGGATTCAGTAATCTCAGCAATGTGGAGTATATGCTAAACCACAAATGCATATAGTCAATAAGGGAAGAAAGAAAATTAAAAGAAGAATTCATACGACCTCTAGTAAGAGAGCATGGATCATGTAGCCTCCTCTGTGAAGATCACAATTGTGCCAGACCTAAAATAAGAAGTGCTTCTACAGAAGCCATACCTCTCAATGCATTATAATCTTGCTGGCAGTAAGATACTTAATCATAATAGTATGGATAATAGATACATTCAATGCAATCAAAAAGGAAAATGGATGGTCCACCCATAGGTAAGTGTTGAGAAAGGCACTCCTCAAGTAGCTGAGATTGTTAGGTATGTAACAGGAAACTCTTATCCAACTGAATCACATGATGAAAATTGCCTTAGATAGCATCCCAAGGAATACAAAATAAAGTTGTGTACCATAGGCATTTTCAGCCCTCTAGAAATTGCCCACATGATTGTGATCAAAGCCTACATATTAAAAATGAGGTAGGACTGACTGAACCAGAACTCCAATCAGATTACCTGACAAAAGACCAAAACTACTCCAAAGGGTAATTAACAAAACTATACCTAATCACATGTTTAAAAAAACTGATTGAACCAAAATTCCAGACAGCATTGAACAAATACAATGAACAGAGAAATCCATAGGTAGGACAGGTAAAGAACAGGAAGGTGCTGGACATGGAATCTAAATAAAAAGGGCAAAGACTTGGAATAAAACAAAAGAGCACAAACAAAAAAATAAAATTTAGCATACCAGATACCCCATATTTTGCTAAATGCACAATACTAGCCCCAAATAATGGACTACAAAAGAAAAAGAGCCAACCAAAAGTTCTTATTAGAAGTTAATGGGCAACAAACAGAATAAGACAATGTTCCATCCAAGAAGATCTTAAAAGCAAAGAAGCCACATGTGAAAGGAAAGAAATAAAGGTGCAAATGCCCCAACATGGAAGGAAAGAAAAAAAGGTATCCCACAAAAATCTCCTAAATATAGGTGAAATGCTTAAGAAAGAAGATTAATGTAGACATTTCCTGCAAGAAGGTTGACAGTGTAACATGAAGCTGGGAAACAAAATGGGAAATAAAATGGATATAGGATTAATAAATACTGTTTTCATACAGGCAACAGAGATTTTAAGCACTTTTAATCAAAAAGAAAATCTACCTGATGATAAGCTAAGTCAAACTGAACCAAAGCCTATGGAGGCTAAGGCATACAAGTACCCTCTCCAAAGAAAGACAAAAGAACTCATTGTGAAACAATGTTTGGAGGAGGAGAAAAAAAGCATACTCAAAAGCTTATCAAAAAAAGGTGGATGTACACCAAGCAGGTTCTGCAGTAGAGACCTGGAAAGGCAAACCATAATCATGTAGAAAAAAACTTACAAAAGCTAGGTCATCATAAAGAGGTTTGGTAGTTGCAAGGTGAACAACATTGGAAGAAGGTATGGTAGACCAAGGCTACCAGGGGTCCCCACAAACTAAATTAATCATATAAACTATTAAGAATTATAAAAATGAAATCATGAATAAGATGTTAAAAAAGTGCAGTGTATAGTGAAATAAATATATGTATAAGATGTTATGTATGAAGAAGAGATGAAATTTAACCTAATTATCAATTTTTTCAGATGATGAACTACAACAGGTAAACCAATAATAGTAGACATTTGTCAAGCCTATTCAAACTGTGCAGAACTGTGTAGATCACTAAACAAATTTAAAATCTCTAACCTAATGATAATACGTACAATACTGAGAGAAATTTGTGTGGCTACAAGAGTCCGTACAAAAAAATTAATGTGAAGAAGTACAAAAGATAAATAATAATAATTAAAATGAAGTAGATGTTGTAATATAAAATCAAGCAAGTGCATATTAACAATAGCATATGCATGAAATATGATGTTTTGAAGAAAAACAACATACAAAAATATCTCATTTACCATTGAGGAATGGTTCCTTAGAACAGAGCTCTAAATAAAATCATTTTGACATTACATATATGAAATATGTAACTGAAGGTACTGTTTCTTACTTGTGAATGATGTATGAGTGCTTTATTTAGGTTCTGGCAAATTTAACATAAATTACTCACTATAATATTGTCACTGCTGGAAAAAACTAAATTCTATTTGCCTCCAATCTTGTTTGGTTAAAAAGCTATCAAACAGAAAATCAAACCCTTCCTACCACACTCACTTGTCACATCCTTGCTTTTAGGATTTGTCAATACTTATGTTTACAACTATATTAATTATAAGCAATATGACAAGCAAGGTTTTTTCTATCAAATAACATATTATGTTGCTTCTCGAGAAAATGTTTCTTTGTCATGAAAACAATACTGTAGAGACAAATAATGTTTTAATTATTCATACTACACCACAAGAAACACCATACAAATTGTGATGTCATGTGGCATTGTCTCCTTTTTGCAAGTTATTATTTTATGTTCTTTGATATATTATTTTATTAAATAAAAAAATACTGAGTGCATTACTACTATTAGAATGAAAAGGTAGTGTTCAGAAAGTTATGGATTTTCGTAATTATTTTTCTCACTTGTGAAAAAAAATCTCTTAAGGATTACAAGGGGTCTATAACAAATCAGCTTCAAGCAAGATGGTGCTAACCAGGGTCTTAGTGTACCTAATTTAATTCATGATGCACCAATAAGATGAATTACAGGTAATCCTAAAATCCTAATATAAAGTTATAGGACAAAGGATATAACTAATTTCAAACATGACCAAAACTATGAGTACTGACCAATCTCATACAACCCTCGTTATTGAACCCAAATATCTACACATAATAATATTAACAGTAAAAAACATTCAAAAACCATAAAAATATAACGCCTTATCTTTCCAAAGTCGGCAACCTGCATTTCAAAATGTGTGGATCCTGAGACTTAAGTCAAGGTATGATGAAAGTCAAATCACTGGATGATCAATATCCCACAGAATTCAATAATTTACTAGATGAGGACTGCCACCTGAAGCTTGTGTAAATGTGCTGATAGAAGATATAACCTCAGAAAGAGTAAATTATAATTTAGGACTCATATCCAAAACTACTTGTAATGAAGTATTTAATCCCATATCTGGGTAGAAATGTAAAATGACTTCACTTTGGAATAAGTTACAACTATAACTATCACAGAATAAATAGTGAACTTGATGAGATAAATTGGTAGAAAGATAGAAAAAAAACAACAACTGAAGAGAGCACAAATAACACAAGCATTTCCAAATGAGAAATGATAATTATGAAGAATACCATATAGGGAAACACAATTCATATGGATGTGTGATACAACTATTGGTGGAAGTTTGTTGTATAATAATTTGTATGTGAGAATCAGTTAAACCATGTAAATCGGGGGATGCATGGGAGTAAAAGGCTTGTGGCATTAGAAAAAAAGTTGTGCTAATAGAGAACAGCACTCAATGAGAATAGTTATATATGTGTAGATATGTGAGCAGAAGTAGGTACCTTGTCAAAAATGTCTCCTTTTTCATTATATATTCATACAGCCATTAAAGTATCTTCACATAATGAAGACATTATGCACAAACTAAATTATTCACAGTTATACAGTTACTGATAGAAATTTTGAACAGTGTATCATAGATAGGATTTACATGAAACACTAATTAAATTACAAATTTCAGAATACACCAAACTACTAATAACAAGTAAGATTAGTAATGAAAGAATTTTCTTTCCATATGTTTTGTCACTCTCAACAAAAATAAGCAAGATGTTCATGAAATATGACTTGTCTATTTGCCTTTATTCCTAAATCTAAACTGATGAATATCATCAATGGTTTAAAACAGGATTGAATTAAAGGAAAAATGTGGAGTAAGTAAAATCTCTTGCAGTTGTAGCTTGAATTATATCAGACAAGTATGTAGGAATTTGAAATTTTGAATTAATGAATACAAAAAATTTAAACTGTTGATTCAATCTTTGTGAACATGTGACAAACTCTTTTCATTACACTGAATTGGATATGGTTCAAATACTTAAAGAAGCTAAAAATGAATTAAACTTGAGTAAATTTCTTGAAATTATTAAACATAAAATGATTTTGATTAAAGATCTAGGCCATAGGCTCTGCAGAAATGAATTTTTGGAAATCTGTTCTGTATATGGCACTTCCTAATATGTAAATTATACAAATACACTTGGCAGTATAAAAAAAATAAAATTTCCTGTATTTCTTCTGTGTTTTGTTAAAAGTTGAATATTCTTACTTATTTTATGAAATCTATGTAAAATAATCATCATACAATATACTGAAATGCTAATGCTATTTATTCCAGATCAACTACGGAATTTATTTATTTTTTAAATATAACAAAACTTTTGATTTATATCTTACATAATTTCTACTACACAAAATACCTAACACTGTAATTATTTCAGTCTTAATGTTAATGTAATAATATGGCCTGTCTATTTTGAGCTTTCATGGTAAAAAATAAAATATCCACTTTGAACTCAAAAACTACAAGAATCTACTGAGTATAGTCATTATAGAGTCATCGCCATAACATAATAGTTAAGGCGATAACAGGAAGCAAAGTTCCAAGTATATATATTTAAATAAATAACATCTACTTACGAGTTGGCATGAAGATATTCTACACTAAGTTGGGCTCGGTTCAGATCAGAGAAGTCATCCATTCTTGTGGGATGCTAATAAATAACTGTGATTATCTGTTAAAGAAAAAACAAAAGTACAATTTAAAAAATCTTTGCTTTTTTTAAAATACTGAACAAATTAACAAAGCAGTAGCTATTAAAAATAATGAATTGCCTGGGGTATAAATATATTTCATGAATATAGATATCCAAGCAAGATAATTAGATAAACATAAATATGTATCAATTACAGTTAGAATGATAGTGTCAAATGGGTGTGTTGAAGGTTCTAAAACATTGTGAAGCAATGCAAGAGAACTGATGTTTATAAAAGCTCATTTGTCAGAAAATGACATACAAAACAAGCTCAGAATAACTTTATTAGCCCTAGTGTGGCCACATATAAATGCAAAAACATCTGACAGTTCCATGAATGTGGAAGTTTAGGATGATTTGAACACATGAACTCCATACCACTATCAAAATTCTCAATACCATTTTGCTAAGTGTGATCCCTATGAGTACTAGAATTTGTCACCTGCTCACAAAGTCACAGATTTAAAGTGATGATCCACTTGCAGGATTACACACAGATTTCCAAAGTGAAAAACTAGAACTTTGATTTCCAAAGTGAAAAACAATCTGACATTTACTGCACTGACTTTAAAATGTGTTCAAATATTTGTTTGGTTAAAAAAATAACAAATAATAAAATAAAAATTACAGCTAAGTTGTCTTGAACCTACTCAAAAGAAAAATGTTGCTTCCTCACTTCATGTTTTGCAACTGGGGAGGTTTTCAAATCTCAATTTCTGTGACTGCCCAATGATAAAATAGGTTAAGAAAGTGTAGAGGAGAATGATGGAACACCTTACTACACAATCTTTGTTTTGTGATCCTCAAAACACGATTTAAAGATGCTGTGTATAATGGTAAACCACACACATTAAACTCACACTAATATATAAAGAAAATGAGATGTATTAATACTTTTACTGTTTCTGATTAGGACTCAAAGCTGAAATGATCCCAGTTATACTGGGATATTTGGTAATCTTACTCATTTAGAGCTAGAGACAGAAAGATGAACAATCTAAATATAACTGTGTCATGGTTATTGTAAAGGTTTATGGAAAAGGTATTATCCCAAGATTTCCATCTTAACATTAACCACTAATTCAATAAATGGATTGTCTGCATAATTTACTACCCAAAAGCACCACATACTTAATAATGATCCCATTGTTATCTGAAACTTGTTTTCAGTACATAAATAATGTCTTGAAGTATCATAATTCATATTATTATCCTATTTACCCACACACATTAGGTTAGCCATAATTTTTCCCACAAGTATCAATGATCAAACTTTTTCTCTCTTTCACTATGTGTCACTGATATTTCCAGTACTTTGAAAAATAATTTTAAATATAAATGCATCATGAATTCATGATAAAATTATCTTAAATACAAAACTTTTCATCATCTACTGCTGATGTTGTCACAATAGTCAATGCTTTCT
Organism: Tachypleus tridentatus; assembly: GCF_004210375.1. Lineage (NCBI taxonomy): Eukaryota > Metazoa > Arthropoda > Merostomata > Xiphosura > Limulidae > Tachypleus > Tachypleus tridentatus. The sequence continues at coordinate 47,651,604 of NC_134831.1, read as the reverse complement.
TGAACACAGAAAATCATATGAAATAATAATGTGGTAACTTACCATAACACATTTGCAATACAAGTAAATATTTATAGGATGAAATTTATTACTGTTTTTATATATTATTTTAATAGTTTCTGTTGGTGGATGGGGTTTATAAGATTATCCAGTAAAAAAAAAAAAAAAGATATTGCAAAGTCCAATCCCCTTAATGGCAACAACAATATACACTGCTGGCCAAAATCTTCACCACTTGGAATAACATTCCAGCCAACCTTCTGCAAACGCTCATATCGATCATGCCAAAGCAAATGTTTGAAGTTATTCGCAATGACGGTCATGCATCTCACTACTGAGACGTCTTGTTGGGCATTTCCTACCCTGTTTAGGGCATCTTTTTGGTATGGTCTTAAACTTTTGACCAGCTAGTATTTAGGCTAATTTCATAGTGTTCACATTTTCCCTATTAAATGCTAAAAAAGTTTTTTGTTTTTAGTTTCCCTTTTCTTATTTCCATCTTTCTAAGCCCTACTCAAATAAGTAGTTGCATCTAACAATGCAAAATGCATATTTGTTTCTTTATGTTTATCGACCTTAAGATTTTGGCCAGCAGTGTGTGTGTATATATATATATATATATATTATTATTATTATTTATTTACTTATAGTTCTAATAATTACAAGTTCCATGTTTAACAAAACTAACAATAGGCCTAACTTGCCAAACTAAAAAAATCTAAACACAAATCCTACTTACTGGCCAAATTTTCATATATTTTGGAATTTGTCAGTAAAATTGCATTGAACTAATAAACTGGCTGATGACAATAAAGTGACTAAACCATGCCTGAATTATTTGTTAACCTCTAGCCTAATTTTCATTTTATACTTGGCTCAAACTGTTCTAATCCTTTGGTGAAATTTACTGACATTAAAACAAATACTCATTAATAATAATAAAAATGTATAAATTTAAAAATAATATAGCTTATAACAATATACTGTCTTAGTTGAAATTACTCTTAACATCACCCCTCCATAACTAGTTTAAAAAATATCTGTAGTAATGTATATTAAGGTAATTATTCTAATCTTTAAGTTAGTGTTCTATACATAATGACTTCCTTGTAAACCACATGTCAAAAGATAGTAACTATATAATAATCCTTTTTCTTAGGTTAAGTTTATATATGGCAAAAACTATCTTGAAAAAGCTTTTACCAATCTTATTATTTGTGTGTGTTACTTGGAGAGCAATAAGCCCATATTCAGGGGATGATACACATACATGTACAAAGTTCTTATGGATTGTGAAATTTTTCATTTGAATATATATATATATTATGTAGAATAATTGTTAACATAAATAATCTAAGGGCTATGGGAAAGTGACATACTGAATCAATAGCCCTGTGTATAACTTAAAATTCCAATGTTTTATTATTCTCCCACTCCTTGTCTCACATATATGTATTTGAATAATCTCTCCAAGTCTGAGAGATTATTTACACAATCAGTGAGAAGCCCAAACAAAAGTAAGAAGCCTACTAAAGCCTACTAGTTGGTTGAGTTTGGTACAAGATGATAATACTGTGGGTTGTGAAAAAGTTACTGACTCCTCATTGTGATAACAAGATGCCATGGAAGAGGTGGAAGAGTTCATTTAATGATGCTGCTGGTTCCCTTTTTGGCGTGTGCTGTTATAACGTTTTTTCATCTCTTGCTTTTCCTAGCTACATCATATGGTATTTTGTTTCCTACCAGCTTCATTCAATTTAAATGTCAAGGAAAAACTTCCATGGTTATTGTTCACACCTTACCAATTCTGAGGAGTCTAATATTTTATGCTAAAGTTATGCTGAATTTGATTAAAGAGTTTTTCTTGCAAGCTTTTCAGCTTCCTTGTTTAGTTTTACCTCTGCATAGTCTAACACATATCCATGTGATGATAATATCATATAGTTGCTTGGTTTTCTACTATCTAGGAACAAATCACTCCAATTTTATGCAATCGTGGTTGTGAGTCCACCACAAATATTATGTTACTGGCACTGCAAATCATTGCTTTCAGCAGTACAGAGAAGAGCTTCTTTTATAACTTCAAGTTATATCCTTGTACTGCTTGTGAAAAGTCTGAATGATCTGCCACTTCTCATCATCTTTAGTGTAAAACCATCTGTAACTGTGATAACCATGGCCTTTAAATCTGCTTCACCCTCTGTCCAATACTTTTTCTGTCAGGGCTGACTTTCACAAATCCAAATGGTATCAGATATATATTCCATGTGGAGAGATCTATAATTTGATGGTGATAAATTATTTTGTTGATTGTATAGCACCTATTCATGTTTGACTATCTCCTTGGTTAGTGTCTGTGAGGTCATTGTAAAGCTGGAATCTCCCAACTGCAAATGGAAATGACTCAATGATGGAATACATTGTCTTTAAACAGCAAGGCAATGGTGAATAATTCTTCTAGTAAATGCTACTGAGGTTGTGAGGTGTGATAATGTTTGATGGGAGTGGTAGAAGTAGATTCCATAAATAGTCTTAAACAAGTACTTTGCATCTCTTCAATCTTATACAGCAGTGTAACATTCATAATGATCATCAGCAGCACATAATCCAGTATGTAAATAACACATTGGTAGAGTATTAGCAGATTATATGCTTCAGCTCTTTTTACTTGCTCTAACTTTCAATGCACTGAAGCCTTTGATAGATCTGGTTATCAAGTGTAAAGGTTTGTCTTAACAAGTATGTACGTTATTCAGTGGGTGGAGCATGGCAGTGTCTTTGGCAGAATTGTTGACTATACCTGTGCTATTGCACCATTTGCTCACCCTGCTAAGAAATGACTGCAGTTCACCAGTTGTACACCAGAATGATGTCACCAAAAATTAACATACAGAAGGTGGTTGAACTGCTAAATCAAGCTAGATCCATGGTGCAATTATTGAAGACTGCTGAAAGAAAACTTGTTAGATATAAAAGACTGTTTAGTGTAGATGGAATTATTAATTTATTTATTTTGTTTTTGTAATTAACTGATGTCAAGGCTATCAGACATTGTGTTTCCAATTCATTGATGTTGAGGCTATTAAACATTGTGTTTGTGATTTATTGATGTTAAGGCTATAAAAATTTCTAGAAGACCAAAGTAATAGATGTATAAATAACAATGACCAGACAGCCAAAAAAAGAGAGAATGAAAGTAAAATCATGCAAAACAAAACATTGGTCAGAGAAAAGTTAAACATAAAGCTGATGATAATGGAAATAAAAAGATTAACAATTCATATGTTAGAGTGAGATTAACAATTTTGAAAGAGATAAGAAGAACAAGTCATCTCATGAAAAGGTGTTCTACAATAACTGAATCACCCAAGTGCACTTTTGACAAAGAAACAGACAAATTTTGAAGGTACAAAGACCAGAAAATTATTGGACGTTCAGGATATAACTACAGTAACCCAACAACAACTTAAGTGATCCATACACAGACATTATAGTGATAAGAAAAACAGAAAAATAGTTCAACTTGTCAACTGAATTCTAAAGCAATGGAATTGGCCTAATTGGATTTTTGACAAGAAAAATAGAGCTGTAAAATGCTTAAGATATAATTACAACATCCATAGTGTAAATAATATTTATACACATGCTTAACTTGTTTTGCAAAATGTTTATTATTTTAAAAACAATTGGAATACATGCTGTTCATTTATCGTGAAATTTATTGTCAACAAGTTACAAACTAATATTGTAAAAGAATTCTTAGCTCAACACACCCATATACTGGGTTGGGTATATATTTAATATATACTACTAAAAAATAAGTTTCCTGACAAATCTGTTACTTTATGAGTGTTAACTCTACATCCTGTTAGTCACTTTGACTGAGCTCATAACCATCATAAAAATAAAGAAACAAATCCAAATCACTTTTATTGTTGTTTTTCTATAATAACTGTAAAATGTAACAGGAAACCAGAAATGTTTACTTGTAGCAGTATACATCTATTTATGTTTATTAATTTTTATTTTACTAACAATTGTACCCTGTCTGAATATCTACCAGACACAAGATGAAGAGCACAAAATTCACATGCAACTTACATTGCATATCAAATAGCATAACACAAAAGACTCTGGTGCATATAGACCATGAAGATTATTATTATTTTTTGTTTATTATATAGGCTTCTATTCTTTTACATTTTAGTTATTTTTTTGAATGTGAAATGGTAAAAACAAATGAAAAATACATTTTTTTTTTTTAGTGAAGCTTTATGCTTTATCTGTTATCACTATGTAACACAAATTTTGTTCTTGGATAGTATGTGTTATTTCTTAATTGCTTTTGTTGTAAAAGTACAAAAAATGGCCATTATTCCTTTCAAACTTTGCTTTTCTGACCTGGATAATGAAATTTAGAAATTAACCAATTTTCTATGTAAAAATGGACAAATTTGCACATTTTCATTTACATAAAGTCTGTATAAAACAACATATGAGTCAAGATTTACATGTATTTATACTAAAGTTATACAAAACTGAACAAAAATGTTTAGAAGTGAGTAGTTTATCAAGATGGCTTTTCTCTCTCTGGTGGAGTGGATACAGAGAGCTCAGGGCAGTGTGGCAATGGTGGCAATGGATGATGGAAGGTCGAGATACCGGAAAGCAGATGCACTCTTGCCAGCCTGACATTTGGAAGGGTCCACCATGCAGAAGTAGCAATTGCTTGAGTGGTCAATGGGTTCATGCCAAATTCTTGGAATAGTTAACTTCATGGCTCTCTTTTCCCCTCTGTACCATCCTGCAAAAGAGCAAAATAAAATTTTTATTATGACGAATAAGTTTATTTCATCCACAACTAATGTGCAAGAGGTTCATGCAAAATATTTTATGTAATATTTTTTCTATACTATTGGAAATTAAAAAAATAAATTAATTAAAAGATATTTAAATTTTAAAAGGACTAAAATTTGTATAATATAAAATCTTACTATTCAAGCAAGCAAAAATTGTCCATCTTACCTCCTAGAGTTTTTCTGCAGTGCTTGCAGGTAAAATGAGGTGCCCATGGTTTGTCTTGATCCCTGACAGGCATGCCAAAATATGCCTTGTAGGGCTTCACACATTTTAGCAGATGATGTCACAGAGTATCTTTTATGCTCTTGTCTTGATAAATTGGCCACATACATAGCAGAATGCATCTGGAGAATGCTTGCAGCTTTTTGATGCCACCTCTGATAAAATCAGATAGGTCTATGTATTCACTTAGGTAACTAAAATTAAAGTGAAGTGGTGAGTGGTGAGCCCCTGTATATATATATTACTATGGAAAGTTCTAGAAAATTCTAAAAGGATCTTGAAAATTCTCATAAGTAGTACAACACTCTGGAAAATTCTACAACATTCTAGAAAGTTCTTGTAAGTTTGAGAAAATTCTCCATCAGCTATTCAGCACTGAATCTACCTGGAATATTCTGGAAAATGGGTAAATTTGAATATTTCATTATTCAGGTCACTAAAACAAAGTTTGAAGAAAAATAGGTCTTTTCATTTACTTTAGGCATAAGTAACTGGGATATAACACATTTTGCCCAGAAACAAGAGAAAGTAAAAATTTTGTTGCACAGTGTTATTGTTAAATTATACTTGATTCTTCAGGTTCTTGCAAGTAATCAAAGTATAATGAAAATAAAGATTGTAAATGTAAATTAACATTTATAGTATTGTTAGCATTGATCACAAAGTTTCAAATTACTTATGATCAGGGTTTACATTTCTTACATTTTCACACTTATTTCCTATAGTAATTGTATTGCTACCAGATGGTTTAGAGATTAAAAGAAGCAAAATGAATAGCACTGTCTGTCCTTTTCAGTATGGACAATAAAGTTCCCATGTAAATCCCCTGAGAGTTTCTTCTAATCTTTTTGAACCTCTTTCCTCTATTTATTCTACATTTAGGGGTTGAAATAGACACCTAACATGTATAAATCAATGAATAACCATCCTGTTTTGGTGTTCTCATACTCTGAGTATTTTGACATTGTTAGTATCAAATAATCTTTGAAGTGCAATTTCTCCTCCTTTTAAAACACAGTGGGGTAAGATTTATCAACTTATTCACACCACAATTACAACAAAAATTATCTAAATTATTATTAAATGCTTGTGCAAAGGCTTTGTAGAAAGCTTGGGCTGATCTGGTAAACTTGATAGACATTTAAGTGCTAGTTGACAAATGGACATTTCCTACAAAATTTATTCAAATCTCAGTTTTAAAAACACAGTGAGGAGTATTTACTGGCTTGCTTACATAATAAAATAGTTGGAATAAGAACTGCCTAAAGTATATATGAAGAGGAGAGAAAATATTTATGGTTACTCTGTACAAGGTTGTATCCAATCCATTAAACATTAATGGTTGGGATTTAGTGGTAATATAGGTATGAAAGTACCTCCAAACATCCTGTTTCCTATTTTACCATACTCACACAGTAACCAGGAAACTGTAATGTCCAATATTTTGTAAGGTACAATGAAGTTTCAGTTATTATATATATACACACACACACACACACACACACACACACACTGCTGGCCAAAATCTTAAGGCCAATGAACACAAAGAAAAAATATGCATTTTGCATTGTTAGACTCAACCACTTATTTCAGTGGAGCCTCGAAAGATGAAAATAAGAAAATGGAAAATAAAAATAAAGAACTTTTTAGCAATTAATAGGGAAAATGTGAATACTATGAAATTAGCCTAAATACTGGATTGTCAAAATTTTCAGACCATACTGAAACGAAGCATTAATCAGTAAACATGTAATAAAATTTAGTCATTTGTGTTCAAGCATTATCGTTGTCAACATCTCCCACTGACATCTCCTGTGTTACATTGGATAAAAACATGGCAAAGGCTAAAAAATTGACAGAGTTTGAATGTAGCAGAATTCTTGAGTTGCAAAAGCAAGGTCTTTCTCAATGTGCCATTGCTTATGAGATTGGGCATATTAAAAGTGCTGTTGCAAATTTCTTAAAAGACCCGAGGGATACAGAATAACAATTTTAAGTGGTCGGCCCAAGAAAATTTCGTTGGCATTGAGTAGGAGGATTCAACAGGTTGTCCGGCAAGACACCAGCCGATCGTCAAACCAGATTAAGGCCCTTACAGACGCAGAATGCAGCTCAAGAATAAGAAGATGGTATCTACGAGAGAAAGGCTTTAAAAACCATAAACGTCTTCAAAGGTCACGCCTCCTTCCACACCATGAAACAGCTCGATTAAACTTTGCTGAGAAGCACCAAACATGGGGCATAAAAAAGTGGAAGAAGGTTTTGTTCTCTGATGAGAAAAATTTAACCTGGATAGTCCAGATGGCTTCCAACGTTACTGGCATAATAAGCATATCCCACCAGAGACATTTTCTACATGACACAGTGGAGGAGGTTCCACCATGATCTGGGTTGCTTTCTCCTTCCATGGAACAATGGAGCTTCAGGTTATACAGGGGCATCAAACAGTAGCTGGCTACATTGGCATGTTGGAGAGAGCATCCTTATTGACTGAAGGCCCTCGCTTGTATGGAAATGATTGGATCTTTCAGCATGACAAAGCTGCAATTCACAATGCCTGCAGTACAAAGGACATTTTCATAGCAAATAACATGATTCTTTTAAGCCATCCAGCATGTTTGCCCGAACTGAACCCCATTGAAAATGTTTGGGGGTGGATGGCAAGAAAAGTCTATAGAAATGGATGTCAATTTCAAACAGTGCATGATCTTCATAAAGCCATCTTCACCACTTGGAATAACATTCCAGCCAGCCTTCTGCAAACTCTTATATCAACCAGGCCAAAGCGAATGTTTGAAGTTATTCGCAATAACGACCATGTAAATCACTACTGAGACCTCTTGTTGGGCATTTCCTACCCTGTTTAGGACATCTTTTTGGTATGATCTTAAACTTTTGACCACCTAGTATGTAGGCTAATTTCATAGTGTTCACAGTTTCCCTATTAAATGCTAAAAATGTTTTATATTTTTATTTTCCCTTTTCTTATTTTCATCTTTCAAAGCTCAACTAAAATAAGTGGTTGAGTCTAACAATGCAAAATGCATATTTTTTTCTTTATGTTTATTGGCCTTAAGATTTTGGCCAGCAGTGTATATTTAGATACCAAATAATATAAATGACTATACCAGTACCATAAAAGTTATTGTAATTTACTAGGCTCTCTAACGACGGAACGACCCTTCAACCATTTTTGGCCCATGCCAAGCTAACCCAAAACATTTTACCCTCACCTGTTGCTCAGACCAACACCCCCACTAAAATCTGCTGTGAACGTTCTCGTTTTTCTTTTATGTTTTTTTTGTTGTTTTTCTAAATATTCTGATTAAATAAGCCACCATGGTGTCAAAGAAGGATAATGAAAACAGCAAACCAAAAAAAAAAAAAGTTGTTAGAGCCACAATAGAGGTGAAAAAAGATCTCATAGCAAAGTATGAGAGTGGTGTTCATGTGTCTGACCTTGCTACACAGTTTAGTATGTGAAGTCCAGTCTGCACCATATTGAAAAATAAAGAGGTCATCAAAGGAGCTGATGTTGCAAAAGGAGTGACAGTGCTTACAAAACAAAGATCACAAACAATGGAAGAGGTAGAGAAACTACTGTTGATTTGGGTAAACAAAAAACAGTTAACTGGTGATAGCATTTCTGAGACCATCATTTGTGAGAAAGCAAAACAGTTGCATGCTGACCTCCTGAAAAACACTCCTGGAATGAGTGCTGATACAAGTGATGCCTTTAAGGCTAGTAAGAGGTGGTTTGAAAAATTTAGGAAGAGATGTGGCATACATAGTGGCAATTTAGGAAGAGAAGTGGCTCATTAGACAAGTTTTTTGTGAGAAATAGGTCCAGTGAGTCTCAAGCAGGTTGTAGCGATGCAAAGAGACAGAAAAGAGAAAGAACCCCAGAAGAGAGTTACCTGACGTTCTTATGGAAGGTGACTCCCATTCCAAACAACAATAACCCTCCTACTCTCCACGTTCCTCACCACCTTTCACTTATGCCATCAGCTCTCTTCAGCACAGGTAAAGTGCAGTTAAATTTTCATTTATTGTTTTTTATTGTGTTTATAGTTTTTGTGGTTGACTTTATACATGTAAGTATTATTATACAGGTATAAATAAGCAATATTTTTAATTAAAATGCTTCATAATGCATAATTTTTGGAGGTCTGTAATGGATTAGTTTAATTTACAGTATTTCTTATGGGAAAATTTGATTCAGTTTTCAAACAAATTGGCTTTCAAACAGCCTTCTGGAATGAATTAAGTTTGAGAACTGAGGTACCACTATATTATAATGGGTTAATTTCTTAATTTAAAAGCAAATATTAAAAGAACACGTCTTAATATAGATGTTAGTGAGTCACATGGTATTTTGAATACAGCACTGTGTATAATTAGATTTTTGTGATGTCTAAAAACTAAGTCTGTAATCTCATACAAATTAGGAACTCAAATTACTTATATTGACAGTAAATCTCTTTACTTTGCTGAGATATGGCTTATGTACTGAATCAAACACAATGACCCTGTTAAACTCTTTCCATTTTTTGAAACAATTTCTCATATACTCTTACTATATAACATATGAATAACTAATCAACAGCTTGGAAGGTCCCCAGAGTGGTTTTCTCAACCATTTTAATCTCTGAAAAAGCTACCACACTCTTTTGGTCCAAGTTTTCAAGGAGATAGGTTGTGTCTTTAGTCTGCTCAAAATTTCATATTTTTTAAAATCTAAATAAATCTTTATTACTAAGCTTAATAAATTATAATGGAATTCTATAGTATCAGTGTAATTACTTATGATTACTTGGTTATTCAACTGTATATATAAAACCTAAATTTTAAAAGGCTTAGCAACCTATATCCAGCAGCACCCAGGTATTAAGGTTGTAGTGAAAAGTAGTAATTGTTTGCTTTACTTTGTGATTCATTATTCTATATTCTTTTAAAAATACATTTAATAATTTATTTCTAAATAGTAATAATCTATATACATGTATATACTGTATAATAATTGAAATACGACTTTATATTATAAAATACTAATCCACTAACACACAGCCAAGACAGGGCATACAAAAGGTCATTTTTATGTTACTGGGTGTGTAACTTTGATGCACATTAAAAAGTCATACTGAGAGAAAAAGGCTGATCCATTTGGTGTTAATCACAAACATTATTGTTAAAAAGGTTTGTTTTACTTGTTAATTTGTGTTTGTGTATATTTCTTTTGCTATCCATATTCAGTTTATCCTTTATATAAAATTACTTGAATCCATTTTTAGTAGAAACTTTTGGCACTTAAACAACATTAATATAGTTCATCTGTTTTGTGACATACCAGCAAACAACTAAGAAAGCTAGAATAACCATAGCAGTCTTTTTATTTCTCAGTAAATCATTACACTTGAAAAAGAAAATTAACATATATTTTGATAAATAGTAATTATTTAAAAACAACTGCCTGACCTGTAAAACCACCATGCAGATGCCAATTGAAAGAATTCAATACTACTTTTCCTGAAAGACAATGATGAATAATTAAAACATAGTCACCACAATGCCTTGGATCATAGCACACACACAATGTGATTGTCTAGCAGGCCAGTTACAATTACCTTTTGTCATTCCATGTGTTATTTCAATAAGGAAAGTTGCAGCGTGTTTTATTTTAAGCAAAGCACACTGAAAATAATGCATTGTTAGAAAAAATGTTTGATTTATTTGTAGTTAAGCACAAACCTGTATAATGGGCTATCTGTGCTCTGCCTGCCACAACTATCAAAACTCACTTTCAAGCATTTTAAGTCCAGAGATGTGCCACTGGGGGAGTAATATTTGGGTTATATTCATTGGGTCACTATTTCATAATGGACCTTGGTCACTAAATATTGTAGACATTAGTCACCACATGTGTCAGGATAGACTTTTGTCACTAAACTTTTCTGGGTATCTAATTATCACAAAACATTTAAGAGCAGACACTGATGAGTAAATGTCTCAGTGTTGTCACTAAACTCTAGTGTTTCAGAGTGGACTTTGGTTGCTAAATGTTTCAGATGATATTGGACATTAAACATTTCACAATGGACACTGGTCAGTAAGTACTTCAGAGTGAGCTTTAGCCATTAAATGTTTCAAATTGGACTTTGAATCCAATTTGAAAGACCACAATCCTCTTTCCATACATAAAATAACAACAATATCAGGTTAAACATTAGCAACTTCTATGTAACATAAAAACCATTGTTGCAACTCAGCATTACCTAAAGACACTGGCTTTTGTGTGTATTACATATGAATAGTTAACCTATCATGAAATAACTAAATTATCATCTAACTTCTCACTGAAGAACATTTGATGGCATAATTATTTTATTTAATTAAATATTTTGTATAACTGAACATTTACTTTCTACATATACCATTAATGATATATACATATACAGTTCAAAATTCTAATTTTAAGCCTATTCTATAGCTTAGGCTACATAAACCAGCCACTTTATCATGATCCACACACACACACAATTATAAAACACTCCTAGTATTTCTGTTTGATCCCTGTAAATACATTCATACATTATAATATCATGATTAGTTTTAATTACTATGGGAAAAAATAAAGTTCTTTTTTAATTCTGAAAGAAGCATGATGTTGCTTGAAAGGAGTACTATTATCAAAGGCTGCTTCTTTAGATCAACTGTTCAAAGACATTCAATACTAAGGTCTGCCAGTGACTATCAAAATGAAATGTATCAGGCAAAAAGAAAAATGCTTCTTTTAAGATTGATGGAAAAGGACAAATAGACAGGCATATACAGTACAAGAGGTCTGACTGTTCACTGACTGATGGATTAAATCATTTTCAAATGTTCATAAGTTCAAAATATCCATCTTCACAGTGTAAAAAATACTTAAGAAATTGTTATCTGGAAGTTAAATATTACTCTGAGATCCACTTATCCTCCAGCCAAACAGGAAAATATGGGGTAAATAATATATAGAAGCACAAACTGTGGATAATAAAATAACCAAGGCATGTGATGGCTTCAATAAATATTTCTCAGATCTAGGAACCAGCCTAAAAACTCAAGATCCAGTTGTGTCGAACCTAACTTCACTACTGTTTGTACCAGGAACCAGGGGTTATGTATAATTATTACCTTTCACAGTAATAAATGAATAATAACAATTATGATATCAACAACCATTTAATAGTATTGGCTAATTAACTGCAATTTGTCCTGTATGAGTCTAAACACACATTCACACACACTGATTGGTTTAACTGAGAGAAAGAGGAAGAATGAAAAGGTGCAAAATTAGTAACATGCAATTGCAATGCCTGACTCCTGAAAAAAATATGAAGTGCTAAATTTACCATTAAAACCCTGCTAATTTTAGTTCAGTTTAGGACTCAAAGATTGAGAAAAAAGTTCTGGACTTCCAAGAGTCCAGAAAAGTTCTAAATTCAAGTTCTATTTAGTACAACCCTATGTATGAATAAAATGGAGAAACATACTATGTACCATGAAGAACATTGAATCACCATGGTGACCTGACACCTAATTTGTCAAGGCCTGGCTTAATAAGTCATGTTTCATGCTTTTCTTTACCTGGCACTGAACTCTTTAATGACAATATAAACTGATGACAGTAGTGTACTTCCCAAAGACAAGTTTCCCAGAAACAACTGATTCCTTTAACTAAGTGAGTATTACCACATGCACCTGCTTACAACTACCAATCATACCCTTTAAATGCTAGATTTTCTTACTGGAAGACATAGGCTCTTCCATAACAATAATATAACAGCCTACTGCACTTATTCTGATTTGTGTTTTATTTAGTCATCACATTGAAATTATCATTATAAAACATCTTATTGTGATTATTTCCACTTTCAAAGTGTTACAAAAAATTGATGTTTTTTTGCAGCATCTAATCCATTTTTGAGATATTAATCTCTACTTTAGTCTTTTATGCTTTTGTTCACTATTCATTTATTATTCCTATTATTTAGTTCAACAAAAAAGTTTTTGTTACATCAAAGCTCTAAGTCATCTTATTGATGGAGCACATTGTATATGTATATTTTTATTATGATACTAGCACAAGCTTTTTCTATCAGTAATGTACAGATGTTAATGTTGTAAAATATGTATATAAAATAGTGTATGTGTGTGTTTTCTTATAGCAAGGTCACATCGGGCTATCTTCTGAGTCCACTGAGGGAAACCAAATCCCTGATTTTAGTATTGTAAATCTGTAGACTTACCACTATACCAGCAGGGAACATGTAAGACAGTCACAAGATGTAACCTGATAGATTAACCATTAAATAACAACCCTGCCTTGATCTTAAATGAGGCAGTTCATGAGATATAATAAGAGCAAGTTACTGCTTACTTTAGCTCAATATTGTTATTGATCTTGGTTAGTGGTTTAAATTGGAAATATTGTTTTTTTTGAAATTTGGAACTTTTTCTTCTGTGACATGTACAATGAAGTTATAAGCTTTTTAGACTTGTATTAAGTACTTCTATAGATATAACCTAAAATCCTATTTGCCCTGCCACTAGCAACAGCTCACTACTTCAGTGACTTAAGAAACTGATCAACCATTACATCAAGATACCTTTCTTTCATGACACTGTTAAAAGTTATTTCCATTCAAATTATACTTATAGTTCAAATTATGATAATACACATATATTATCTTGTAATTATCATAATTGAAACCCATCTGCCATTTATCCACCTAAATCACTAAATGATCTAACCCCTTTTGTAAAACAGCAGCATCCTCTTCACAGCCAGCAAACCCAAGACCTTAATATCATCAATAAATTTAAATAATTTATCAACCATTTCTTCATCTATGTCACTAATATAAATAATAAAAAAACAAAGATCTTAAGACTGAGCTCTGAGGTACTCCACTTGTGGCATTGGTCCAGTTTGACTAAACTCCATTTATTTATAACAACATTCTGCTTTCTTCCATCCAGCCTCTCTTCTATCCAATTAGCTAACCTACACCTCACACCATGTTTCTTACAAGCCTTTTATGTGACACTTTGTCAAATGCTTTCCGAAACTCCAGATATATGAAATCTACACCACTACCGTTATCTACATAATATACATACTTTTCAAAGAATGTCAAAAGATTTGTAAGGCAAGATTTTTCTTCAGCAAAACCACCTTGACTATCCAATAAAATTCTAAACATTGTTAAATTACTTTGCAAAGCATCTTTTAATCTTTTATTGGGCTTTCCAAAACTTTTCCAATGACAGATGTAAGACTAATAGGCCTATAAAGACTGGGACAAATTTTATTACCTCCCTTTGAAAGAGGAGTGACATAAGGTAACTTCCAATCCTGATACCCGCTCACTATTCACAAACTTACAATAAGCAGTAGCAAGTGTCTTAAATATATAATCCTTAACCTTATTTAAAACATTTGGGGAAATATTATCTGGCCCAGAAGCAGTATTATTTTTAAACCTTCCAGTTTGTTTTACTTAACAAGCTCAGAATTAATGTTATCTGAGCTTATTGCCATCTGTCAACTGTTCAAGATGAGGAATACTGCTTAAATCTTCTTTACTAAAAATTGAAGATAAATTATAATTTAATAACCCAGCCATCTCATAATCAACATAAAGAAACCATCCTTTTTCCATTCCTCAAAGGACCTAACCCAATTAATTGATCAGCAAGTTTTGACAGAGAATGAATGTCATAAGTTTAAATTTACAAACATGATATACAATTTAAAAATTACAGAAAGCAAGAGCTTATGAGAAATAGCCAGCATATAATACTTCAACAGACAGTATGAACTGTTTAACGCATAATTAGGTAAGAAAAATTGTAAAATGGGGATTAAGCCCTTAATGAATGCTGGTGGCAAAGATGTTGAACACTAGGAAATAGCTAAGTTTTTAAACACTCTCTTCTGTTTTTAGAAAATAATGGGTTAGCAATATTCCTGATTTGTAACATTTTAATGGATACACTGAAACTGAGTTTAATAATAATAATAATATATATATATTAAACCTTTGATGGTAAATAGCAAAAATTTAGAGATAAGTCATATATAAAACATCCAAATTACACAGGAATTTCACTACTTATAAGAAAGCTAGGCTAACAATTAGATATGCAAACCCTTCATTACTTTTTTGGTATGTCAAGAAAGAGAGGAGAGGTGTTAAGAACTGGATATTTTTCTCTTGCTCCTATTTTTACATAAGGTGATAAGAGTTACCTTGAGAATTATTGGATATTTAATCTTATTTCTGAAGTGAAAGGAATTATATGCAGAATGATAAAAGAAGTTTTGTATAAAAGAAAGCAATCAAGAATCCATTAATGGAAAATATTGCTTTATTAATTTTATTTCTTTTTTTAAGGTGTTAAATGTCATCCACATGATGGAAAATATTAACTTGGTTATTCAGATTTTCAACAAGTCATGAAAACACTTATCTAAGTAAGCCTTGACAAAAATATAGTTAACTGAACTGAAATGTGACAAGTTGAAAGAATTAAAAAGATTATTAATGGAATCCAGTCATACTTGACATTTGTTACTAGAGGAATATCTCAAGGATCATTTCTTGAGACTTACTGTTTGATAGGGACATAATTAGTAAAGTTTGCTGATGGCATTAAACTCATGAGTGTTTATAAAATTAGAGCTATATTGAGGTGCTACAGAATGACCTGATCTAATTGGCAAGTTGGACAAAAATTTGGAAAACAAACTTCACTCAAATAAGTATAAAATAACACATTTGGATTCATATAATTTAAATCACAAGTTTACTTCATACAGATAAGAACCCACTTAATAGCACAGCTAACATGGAGGATCTTGTCATATCGGTAGTGAAGCTTCTCAAGTCAGCAATGTAGTGCTCCATTACTAGTATGAAAGCCAACAGAATTATAGGGTGTATTTGTAGATATATTGATTACAAGTCATTAGTTTGGCCTTACTTAGATTAATACTATGTGCATTTCTAGTCTCGTCATTTAAGAAAGGATACTGACTTAATTACTGAAAATGGCAAGAAGAAGATTACTTGGATTTATGTTTTTACTTGCTCTCAAGAATGGATATGCCTGTACAGCCTTGAAGGACACACCAAATGATCCCTTATTCTATTCATGTTATGATGCATTATCACAAAGTGTGCATGTATGTGCACAGTTTTTATACCAAAGTGACATAAGGCTATCTACTATGTCTCCCATGGAGATTGAAATGTTGATTTTTGGGGTGTAGATCCACAGACCTACAACCAGAAGACCACTGTCAAAAGCACTGGATAAATTGTTCGTAGCAAGTTCTGTTGGAATAGTGTACAATAAAAGGGTGAAAATGATAGCTTGAACATTAGTACTACTAGAAAGTATAAATTTTGGATCCCTGCTCCCACTTTTTCTTTGAAGATATTACTTTGGAATGGTTTGTGTTATAATGTGGTGCATGCTACTGATTCCAAATTAGTCGTTATTGGTTAAAGGAGCTATCTTTGGATTAGGTTAGTTATTTTGCTTGCTAGTGGATACTCTGATGACTGGAGGAGGAACACCTCCAATGAGACAAGTGAGCCACTCTCACTTTTTTATGTTTAACATTAAATAATTAAATCAAGTAATTGGAATATTACAGTTTCCATTAGATTTAGATTTTCTTACATTACTGAAGAAATACTGAGGTCTATTTCCATGTGTTTTCCTATGCTTACAATTAGTTTAACTTAAAACAAGAGTAAACTACCCCCCTCTGTAAAATTTTCATACATACACAGATGAGTTCAAAGTTTACGTTAATACTATACTTGCATCTAACTAGAGGTCCTGTTTTACTAAAATTTTAGTATTTTGTCTTAGCTTGTTTGTTTTCAGGAACAACTTCATAAGCCTGCTTTTAATGATTAGAATAATACTATTCCTCTCATACAGCCTGTAATATATATATCAAGCACTTTGCGTTTCTTACTATTCGAAACTCTACAAAAACACTTCTACCATACTCTAAAACATCAGGACTCCTTGATAAGTCCTGAGCGATGTCAATTATTACGCACTCATATCAGTTATTTTCAGTAATATTACAATAGAGACAATTGTAAAATTTATACGTAGGTTTTGGAAATTCTCTTCTTGAATACTTACATAAAAGTTCTAAAGAAGAGGATTGTCATTTATATAAAGGTGAGCAGTTTCTTTCATCAGGCACAATTGAAGAAACGAAAAACGTTATTGTAATATTAAAAAACAGTCCTATATTTTTTCGTTATCAAGTTTTGTGCATGAAAATATTAATATTAACAACCCAAATGACCTCTAGTGATAAGTTGAAACAAGTGATTTAATAACCCGTTTCAAAGAGTTTATCACAGAAATTCCGCCAGTAACCTTACGATTGTAACATTACTGTTATTACTGTTCAAAGCAATATAAAATGTTCTTATTTCTCTATGCGTTAGTAATTAAAAAGAACAAGCGGCAGAAACAAGAGTTTTCGTAGCATGATGGAAAATAACTTGAAATACTCTGTTGCACATTCCGAAGTTATTTGGAGTGCACTGACCATTACATTAGCACCAATCAAATACTGGATGGATAGTGGAGGATAAAAATATTATTAAGTTGCTAAAATCACTTCGGTTTACCAGCGTCTGTTCTTTGACGAGGTAAAAATGAATTTAATCAAATCCACTTATACCAGCAAAATCAAAATAGGTAGTTTCACATTTAAAGTTAAAACGAGTATCACGTTATCTTTATTGATATCTAAAATTGTTGATCATGTGTAAACATTACCTTACGAAAATAAAACAAAGCATATTCAACCAGCTTTTATCATACTCTTTCAGTATGCTTCAAAGTAACGTTTAGAAACTCTCATATTATATTCAGATGAATTATCCTTTATATATATATATATATATATAATATGTCACCTTCAGTGAAAAGTTTGTTTGTGTCTTTACAATTAAGCACAAAGCTACACAATGGGCTATCAGTGCTCTGTCCACCACGGGTATCGAAACCCGCTTTCTAACGGTGTGAGCCTGCAGACATACTACGTGCCACGGGAGGGGGCTCAGCAAAAGGTAATTTTGTTTGTCAACAATCTCCTTTTTTACTTTAACTGACAAAAAATAAAGTTTATAAACTGTCTCTTACTTATCGACTAAAAAAAAGTTATTGCAAATTTCTAGTAGCCTTTTTTTTTATTTAAATAGAATCAACAGTTTGCTGAAAGTAAATGTAGAAAGGCTCTGATCCTCCACATGACAGGGGTTCATTCCCCTCGGTGGACTCATCAGATAGCCCGATGTGGCTTTGCTATAAAAAAAAAACACACACATGCTTCGCATGAGGTGTATTTGTTTTGAATTTCGCACAAAACTACGCGAAGGATATCTGCGCCAGCCATTCATGATTTAGCAGTGAAAAACTAGAGGGAAAAAGCTAATCATCACCATCCACCACAAACTCTTGCGTTATTCTTTTACTAATGAATAGTAGGATTGATGGTACATTATAACACCCCCATAGCTGAAAGGACGAGCATGTTTAGTGGAACGGGGATTCGAATCCGTAACCTTGAGCGCTATAATAACATGACATGCCGAGAGATAGAGGATTTCATTTACTGGTGTTACAAGCGCTTTCTAACAATAATCTGGTTGTATGCTTTTCTATTAATCCTACATCTTTTGCTTCTCCTAGCTACCGTACCGTTCTTTGTTTTGATCAGTTAGGGATAACATTCCGTGAAAACGAACTAACAAACTAACAAAAATAAATGTAATTTAAATTTTACTAAGTTATCTCATGAAACACAAAAAACAAATTCTTCTTTCAGAAGTTTTGTTCGTTTATAGTTATGTGGTACATCCAGACGAAATTAAATTAACTTTAGAGCTATAACGGATACTTCCACTAAATAACAGTATATTCGCTCAAGATATCAATGACTAATCTTACTAACTGAGCCGATGTAAAATGAAGTAATGATACTGGACACAAAGTGTAATAAAGAAGGAACAATATTCATTAAGACACCAAACACAAATAGAGTCTATATACACTTGGTTAAATAAACCAAATGGCATGTAAAACTTACTCAAACACAGAACAGAAAATAAATCCTATAATACTGCATGAACATAGAAAAAAAGTCATTCGAACACCGTCTTCCTGCCTATTCTATTCAGGCTAGTCTTCAACCTGACAATTAATTTTAGTCATAAAAGGTCGAAGACTGCATTAATTCCTTCGTGTTCCTCAAACATTTACATGTTAAACAGACTTCACGACTCTTGAACAATGAAAAAATGCAACAACAGAAAAGTGCCTTTAATTAGAAAAATTACATCATTAAAATACTTCCTTTTTATTTATTTTTTACCGTAATATTTAATGAAATTGTGAAAAACTTTTAGTAAAAAATAACACACAATACAAAAAGTTGTGTTTCTTCATTATTTGTTGGACGTTAATCACAAAGCTATACAGTAGGCTTCTAGTATTGTAAGTCTGCAGAAATGCCGCTATGACAAAAGTTACAAGTACACACAATTACAAAAATAGTCATCAGGAGAGTCACTTGATCTCCCACTTGAGAAAAAAATCATACGCGCTTGGAGAGAGATTAAATTTAAAAAAAAAAAAAAGAAAATGGGGAGAAAAGTTAAGAAAAGGAAAAAAAGAAAAGTAAAAGAAAAACGGAAATAAAATATGGAAGGAGTAGGGAAGAAATATGGATCGGATAGAAAGTTTGTTTGTTTTGGAATTTCGCACAAAGCTACTCGAGGACTATCTGTGCTAGCCGTCCCTAATTTAGCTGTGTAAGACTAGAGGGAAGGCAGCTAGTCATCACCACCCACCGCCAACTCTTGGGCTACTCTTTTACCAACGAATAGTGGGATTGACCGTCACATTATAAGGTCCCCGCGGCTAGGAGGGCGAGCATGTTTAGCGCGACGCGGGCGCGAACCCGCGACGGTTGGATTACGAGTCGCACGCCTTACGCGCTTGGCCATGCCAGGCCCGGATAGAAAGACAGACAAGAGTCACTTGATCTCCCACTTCGAAAAAAATCCTACGCGCTTGGAGAGAAATTAAATTAAAAAAAAAATGGGAGAGAAAAGGTAAGAAAAAAAAAAAGGTAAAAGAAAAAAGGAAATAAATATGGAAGGAGTAGGGAAGAAATATGGATCGGATAGAAAGATAAAAAAATCAGCGTAAGTTTTTGTTTTAATTTCGCGCAAAGCTACGCGAGGGCTATTTGCGTAAGCCGTCCCTAATTTAG
Source organism: Tachypleus tridentatus (assembly GCF_004210375.1). Taxonomy (NCBI): domain Eukaryota; kingdom Metazoa; phylum Arthropoda; class Merostomata; order Xiphosura; family Limulidae; genus Tachypleus; species Tachypleus tridentatus. The sequence continues at coordinate 47,631,158 of NC_134831.1, read as the reverse complement.
CAGTGTAACACTAGAGGGAAGGCAGCTAGTCGTCACTACCCACTGCCACTCTTGGGCTGCTCTTTACCAACGAATAGTGGGACTGACCGTCACATAACACCCCCACGGCTGAAAAGGCGAACATATTTGGTGTGACGGGGATACGAACCTGTGACCCTCGGATTACTAGTCGAGTGCCTTAACCACCTGCCCTGTGTGTGTGTGTGTGTCTGAGTAGTTTAAGGTGTTTTCGGCTCGAATAACTTAATAAGAATTATACATTTGTATTTAAGGAAAAAACATACAGGTATTTCGTATATAGAAAGTTTATATTTGATTTGTAATATATTTAGAGCTTTTAGGATATTGATGTAAAATCATGTTTCAATTATGTTCTTGTTTTGCAGTAAGCACAAAGCTACACAATGAGCTGTTGTGTTCTGCCCACCGCGTGTATCAAAACCTAGATTTTAGCGTTATAAGTCCGCAGATAAAGCGCTGTGCAATGGGTGCGTGTATGTGGGGGGGGAGTTTTAACTGTAATACCGCTGATATATTTATTCGATGTTAGTCTGCTTTCAATTTTAATGCGGAGTACATTTACTATTTCAGTGACTTCTGTTATGCTTTTTGGGGAATTTTATTTAATGTGGACCTGTTTTATTTTTTTTCGTGCTTATCCTATTATCCTGTTAAGAGCTACGAATTCATTTGTGAATATGACTTTGTTTTCTGGCATGTGTTTGTTGACTGTTTGAAATCTTTATTAAATGTATTGGGGTCTAGCAGCAGGGGTGATTTTGGTTACTCTAAAGCTCCTGGCAGAATTCAGTTAAAGGGGCTCCATAATGATAAGAAAACTCAGAAGTAGATTAAAAGGCATAGTACTGTGGGCCCTTAGTAGTTGTCCAGTTTGCTTATTTCTGGTAGTGAGAAAGCTGTATAGTAAGTGTTATATAAAATGCTGTTTTGTCTTTTAGTGTTGTAGCAGTTTAGGGTTAGTTAATTATTTAATTTTAACCCAGAATGTAGCTGTGAATTCATAATAATTGACCTGACGTTCGACCTTCATAGCCTACCAGAAAAAACAAAACAAAAACTCTCTAAGTCTAGAGTTCATAAACATTTTTTCCTTTGTATGTCAATCGGTGTTGATGTGTGCAGATTGTGGATACTCCATGTGTGTATTTGTACGAGCACAAACAAGTATTTATCAGCCGCTTGGTGTACGTTGAAAATCTGGCTTAAAAACGCAAGTACTGTAATTAAAATGGAAACAGTAAAGATATCTTTAAAAATAATGCAGTGTGTTTTATTTGAAAATCGTGTGGCTCTTAAGAGCATAGGAGGTCTTACCTATTGGGTAAAATGTGCAATTGCTGAGGCCCCACACATAGAAGGACCGATGATGCTATGAGTTTTAATATAATTATGGAGTCCAAGTTTCTGGAATAATTCTGATTGCCTTGCTTAAGTGTAGGTTAAAGATGATATCTTTGGATATGGGGTAATTTAGCCTGGTTGCTATGCTTAAATGTGGTGTCACACATAGCAAGATCGTGTAAATGCAAGGGTCCTGTATTTAAAAGAAACATTTATTTACCCCACCTAGAATATGCTAAAACGCTGATATCGCATGAAACATTTAAGAAATATATACATCACTTGGAATCATGGGGTACAAGCCATAACGTTTCATTTTACAAAAACTATAATAACGAAGAAGCGCGCCGATGCCCAGTTTAGCTTATTATGTCGCCTTAATACTCCTGGGATTAAATAAGCAAATGTGTTTAGCTTATTTTTATTGCCATTGCTTTTCTGTTCCCTGAAAACAAAAGTCGCGTCCAAGATTGCCTACTGCTAGTGTTACATTAAATTTAAGGATTGGCTATTTTTTTATATCGTGATGAGACTACGCACTGCCTTGTATGGCCATGCGTGGAAATGTCAAATTAGCCTAGGCTTAATCTAGGCCTAATATAACTTGTTTTTATCCTCTGATATACTATTTTATGTTTTGATGTGCAATAAATCAGATCAAATAAAACCTACGGTAATTAGACATTGCATAAACATGATTGTATTTATTTATAGGCCTTGGCTATTAATTCTCACCCTAACTGTCAGAATTAACCACTGATTTGAACTTTAACTACCCCATTTAAATGAAAACTATACAATTCAAAAAGCTCCCTTCTCCAACTGAATGAATCCACAATTAATGACGCACAAACTTACTTATATCAACTGACACAGACCTTAACCATCTCACATACTTATGTAAACACTGTGTAATGTGTGTTATAGGTGGAAGGTCATATGTCACACCTACAGAGAACACGACTTCTTGAACATCAATATGTTTAGCAAACAATCTTATGGATCTCTGTTCACTTACAAGACATACCATCATGACATAGAGTATTTGTCTCAGTTCGCTTTGTTTGGGTTAACAAACATAGATTTGGTAGGCTGTATCACCCTTTCCACTAAACAATCAGACTTAGGTGATAAAGTGAAAGTGTAATGTATGTCCACACCACATACAACTATGTAGATCTCTCTAGGTATTCCAGACAGAGTTATTCAGTGCTCAAACAGTGCATCACCCACAGATTATGTGGATTTATCGATCAATGAATAAGCGTCTGTTCACGAATATATAAGAGTGATTTTTCCCTTTCTAAAAACCATCCAATAATATTCAGAAGTAGAAAAAATAACACAATTATTTGCTGGAGTTTATCCTGTTTAGGTCGACTTTTCTCTAGTTGACATTCTGGACAACGTTCATACCAGCACTAAATGACTTGAGTTGAATATGGCCACAACTAGCATCAAACATTAGCATGTGACATATTGGTGCCTTCCAGTCTTTGTGCGTTGCAAAATATGAAGAATCTCCTGTGTTAAAGCTCTGGATACCACTATTTGTAACGTAGGCTGAAAGCCATTGTTTGTAGTTTATAACAGTAGTACAGTACACCTCACTAGGTTGATCAGTCTGAGCTGGCCATGTTTGTTGTGTGACCATGCTAGATTTGAATTATTGAGTTCTTCCAAAGGCATTTAAGATGAAAGTTGTGGAATTCACCCACTAGAGAATTCTTCTGCTATATAACGTTTGTCATTATACTATACATGGTCTTAACTCATACACAATGTCAAGAATCCAGACAATTAATAAACGCACAGAGTCTCATGATCCGCAAGACAGTTCATTTGTTTCACACTTAGGTGTTATCCAATATGCTATTATCCATTTAGAGCTTATAAAGCTCATTATTAGTAACGCTATATCCACCTGAACAATAAACTTTTTACCATGCAAGTGTATAACAAAGATAATAACTGCAAGCAGTTTATTTTTATCTCAACGTATTTGCATTTTTGAAGTGATAACCATATAATTTTCGTAAATGATTATGCTCTTTATTGTCCTGCAAATTTGATAATACTACTTTATTTATATCTCAAGTGATATTGGTGTCTGGCAGAAATTAACAATCCTATCATGGACACACAAATATTGAGGCCTTTACTAAAGTATATTTCAGGCATTTTTATATCTCTTGGAATATCATTTTCAAGTTCTAAGCAATTTTCTCAAACATATGACCAAACACCCAAAACGTCATTGAAATATATTAAGTACTCTCCCAACTGCAGCATCTTTAGTGTAAGCTCTAATGATCTCTAAAAAGTATGGGGTGAATGATACCCAAACTGAATGGGATGAATACAAGCTCACGCAAGCAATCTTAGGTCTGGTCTCGTCATACATGTGGACTTGGTGGTATCCAGATACAAGGCCTACTTATTAAACCGAAGGACCCTTTTCAATACACCCACACATTCATTTTTCATAACGATAGAAATACATAAAATAAGGTAATGCATTTTTCCATCTAAAACTAATGCATAGTTTTATGCATTAAAATGCATAAATTTTAATTTACCTTCTTCCTGAAAACCACTGCAGAAAATGACCATATATTCTCTGAAATCCGAATGATTCTGTCCTTTAATATCTACTATTTCAGCTTGTATACACGTTTGTAAGATTTTAATTATACATACATTTTTTGCACTTATGTGATGTTATATGACTGTTGTTTAATCCAGTCAAACACTTGGTTCAATGAATATCTTGGCATAATATGCGAACACGTCACAAAGTTGCTGTTGTTCTATTGAATTTAGATAATTTACACAATCATAAAGGAGGAATCTCAAATATGCTATTATCTGTGTATTCAATTTTGAAAGCAGTATAGTAATCAAAACCTTGATATTAACATTACTGGATAACCAATCTTACATAAGTGCAAAACAATAATAGAACTTCATCCTCCTTTTGGCAAACAATAGTTTAAAAGGTAGTGTCACTTGCTTTCTGGACAAGATACAGCCTATTTCATGTATGAGCTCAATAACTGTGTCACATCTCCCGGAAGCACAATATATTTCTTATTAAATCATATGGCATTCCTTGTTTACGTGGGGGTACTGTGACTTCATCTCCTATGTACAATAATGCAGTAAAGTATTCATGAAATCGACCTGGATTACATTGAATGACGACTTCACTATGATACATGATCATCCATTGTACACGCAAAACTGACAGTATATCCATTAAGAAAATGCAGTTCTAGTTCCAAGACTGAAGATTACTACTTTCATCCTCTAAGTGACATTTTTTAAACAGAATTCAGAAATATACATCTCTTTTGAAGTCTAGAGTTAGAATGATGTCAGTATTTATTGGTTAGGGTGTGGTTTTACTTGAAGTGCTTGATATAATATAAGGTATTCCAATGTTTTGACTGTTGTTTTATCAATTATAAACTTAGCCTCTTAACTTTGTACCATTACAAGTTTCTATCAAGCTCTAGCCAGCCTTGAGAGAGATAATATTAACGCTAAACTCTTTGGTGCGACCACTTTACCATGCTCTCAAAGCTGGTGGTCAGGCTCAACTTGAACTCCATCAGTTTCGTGGAGTATTTGCTACAGCATCCACAATTTAATGCTAGTGATTCTGGATATGCTGAGCCAATGGACAGTAATGACAACCTTACTTACGTTGCTCCCTGACAAGGTACTAAATCTATGTGTTGGATAGCATCTACTAATCCCTCAACTGAAACTGATAGCCCTACTGTCTTGCTGTTTGACAAAGTATGGACAGTTCAACTGCAGTGCCCTACCAATCCATAAGAAAAGCATGTGGTTCATTTTGTCTTTTCTAGACAATGTCCAGCTTATAGTATTATTAACACTTACTATAGTATATATACCACAGGTAGATCTGGATAACCCTGCCCATTCACTGGTAAACAGTGTGATTGTATTACAGTCTTGGGATGTGTGGGCAGCTGCTGTACTCTCGGTACAACTCTAGCTCAAGGTAATAGAAGTACCTGAGTAGGACTGGTTGTGATATAGTCACTACAGCTGCCATTGCAGGTATATTAGTCTTTAATGACTGACTCAATGTCATTATTTCATTCCCAGATCATAAGGGAAACTTCCTCCGTTAAGATTAAAATACTCCTCACAACAAGATGATGCCTCATGGCTACACTGGGAAGCTCCTGAACAAACTGTTCACAATAATGTTTCTCGATCTGCTGCAATTGCAGGGTAACCTTACAGTATAATTGGCACAGATCGTTTGTGTAAGAAATCAGACACTTGGTACCAGTACTTTCTTGAAACAAACCAATGAATCTTTTTATTATCCACAGATTTGATATGGCACTGTAACACAGTTACAGCTGTAGTCAAGTCCTCTTGTTGCTCATCACCCCGGTGCTCAGTGGTATCCAGTGATGAACTATAAAGACTAGCAATTAGGAGTTAGACTGTCTGCTCCAATGTACAGTTATTCCAATCATTTATCTGTTTGAAATATTTCAAGAAATGGTCCAGATCTCCTTTCACATTAGCATTCCTTTAAATGTTAGACCAAAAGCTACATTTTTTACCAATAGTAAAGTGTAGTGAGGGCCCAAGATCTGCTTTGTCAGTTCTCGGCCAGTACTTGGCCAACATGCTGCTGGTGTCATAATTGTAGAATAATATACACACTCCATGATTCTACACTTGACAAGTAATTTGTTCCTGGTACAGAATATTAAAATAATGAGTTGCTCTTAGCAACTCTTTTTCTGCAAACCATGGTCATCTTGAAAAAATACAACCAGATTAGAGAGAATCATCACTGCCCCATGATTCATGCTGTTTATCCATGAGGACCTACTCAATCACTTACCAAGGAAACAGTTCTGACTGGCAAAGGTCATCTGCCAGCAGCATTTCCTGTCTTTCTTAGCTGGTCATAAATAGTGTTTATCAGAGCTGGGATTGTGGTACCTTAGTTAAAAACAACCTGCGAGTCTTGTAGAGGCTTCACCAACTGACCATAACTCATCAGGTGCCATTCCATTTTGACAAACCTCAAACAGTCTCACTTTCCTTACGCTACCGTTGATGCTCAAGGGTGGTGTGATATATCAGCCAATAATTCTGCATCTGCGCCTGTCAGTTGCTTGATGACAAGAACCTACACAAATTTAGTAAAACTTCCATGTCCAAGAGAGAACTTCTTAAGGTCTTAACGCCTCACTCACACAGCTGTCTCCCTCTTTCTACAGAAAAACTGTTCCTCTTCGTTATGAGTACTTCTTTGAAAATAAGCCTTCATGTAGTTAAAAACATTCATTTAAATTCTTATACTCAAAAGACTAAGCAAGAGCCAATATATACGTTATCGATAACAGAAAATTCTGCAATACGTCATATGGTCATGACATACAATTTCTCTTTCTTATGTACTCTGTAATTATTCTTATTCACTCTATAGTACTATCATGGTAAACTAATTTCTGCAAGAGTATTAGATAGGGCTACTTTATAACAGAAGATCCTTGCAGTGTAATTAAATAGTAAACCTGAATTTAGTTAATCAAATAAAATGATAGACTGAACATGTGATGTAAAGTGTAAAACAATCTTTATTTAGAATACAAATAAAAAACAGGTGCTGAACATGTCCATAGACATTGAACAACCCGCCACCCAACTACATTAGTGAACTAATGATAAGTTTCCATCTACTATCACCTCGAACCAAGTCACAAAACTTTGTATTCTGGCCATTCCCTACAATATACAAAAATTGTAACCTATATACAGCATATACTTGGCTAATGAATAGTATTGGTGTCAAGAACCTATTCTAAAGAATGTGCAAAGCTATGGCAATATTTCAACAGGCAAAGTAGATTCTATTTGCTATAGAACAACAAAGAAACAAACCAATTGTTTTATAGAATACATGTTAATGTCAAAATTGTATTTAATGAAACTTAATATCACATACGAAAATAAACAATCTAATCCAAAACTAAATTATTGCCTTTGTTTATTTCATAGTGTAACTAATACTATTTTCTTTTTTATACTGTCTTAAACTTCAGTCACAATAAATAAAAAAATAAAATAATAAATAAATATATACACATCTTATGATGATTTCACAATAATTATTTAGAGCTAATATTTAAACAGATTATAACTTAAAACGTGATTCTGGGTAAGTGTTTTCTTGTAGCAAAGCCACATCGAGCTATCTGCTGTGTCCACCAAGGGTAATCAAACCCCTGATTATAGCCTAGTAAATCTGAAGACTTATCACTCTCCTACTTGGGGGAAAACGTGATTTTGCAAACTAAGCTAAAGTTTTAATATATTACAACCGTTTGTTTTCCTGAATTCTAAAATAATTCCCTTTAGCAACTTACTATAAACACTTGCTTCCATGTGTAAAATTAGCAACAGTTGGAGAACAATAGACAAAATGTAATTTTTGAAGTTATGTTTAAGATATTTATTATTTAATCAGAAATAATTTTATTGTTAAGACATAATATCAGTGAAAATTCAACTTTTACAAGTATTCATCATCTTTCAGAGAATAAGTACACATAGATTTATTATCATTGTTATGGTTATAGACAATATGATTAAGTCAACATAATTATCAGTTTTGGTAACTAACGTTTTATAGATTGATTAATATTGCTGAAAATTATATTACCAATATTAAAAAAATTTCAATTCTTCTAAAGTGTGACACATGTTCTCTTAGCATATCATCATCTGCATTTTATATACCAGCCGTCGAAAAAAAGAAATTAAACATAAAGTACTTTCTACAAAATCATCATTGCTCAGACAAACCACATTATATTCTTAAATTTTGTTTGGTTACAAACCTACGGAATAGAAAATCAGACATATGAAGAACATGAGAATCATTCAAGACAGAACAATTTATTGGTTAAAAGGCTTAGAGTACCTAACCAATAATCTTGAGAGCAATGTCAATAATCAGTAAAGGAGGAGAAGTTTAAGATAAACTATTTGGAATGTGCAATTACAGCAGGAAAGAAAACACAAGGAAGTGAAAAATAATCATAGTTAAATTTAGTAAATAGAGAAAAGATATTGACGACAAGAGAAAAGCTGAAAGGGACCAATATATGTTTGAACAAATATTATACACTGTAAACGAGGGTGATACAAGCGATGTTATGTCAGATTGTCAAGGAAAAGGAAGTAGAACAAAGTTGGGCATACAAAAACTGTGCATAGATGGAAAATGGTGGAAGATGAGTAAAGGAAAAGGAAAACCCAGTGAAGGAAGAAAAGCATAGATCTTTTTGGGGACAAAATAAAAGAAGATACACAGGAAAGTATGGATCACTAACCAATGAGCAGGAACCCAACATCTGATTGAATCCTTTGAATAAATTAAGAAAAGACTTTTGAAACAAAACAGCAGGAACAAAGGCTTGCAGGCTTTAACCTGGGATACAACGAGAAAGTTACTTTTCTGGAATGATGAGAGACTTTAGTACAAAAATTACAATTTTGGGACTATATTTATAGTTTTAATATTGTCGAAGTTGAAACCTAGAGTAAGAGGAAAAATGAATCAACATGGGTGAAACAACTGATGGATATTATTGGTATTTTAAGTAAGTTATTAAAGAGAAAAGTAGAAGAATAGCAAAAGGTGGACCACTGTTTGGAATTGTTTCCATTAATCTTTCGCAAGTCACTGAAGTTAGGACTTAAAATAGGAAATTTCCAGGAGCGGGATAAATGGAAAATAATTAGTGTGTTTCCCAACCTCGGGATACGAACTTTCTAAGGCTTGGACAACAAACGAACACTTTGAGACACGAACTTGGTGTAGACACAATGAAAATGGACTACACCTGCATAAGATAGTCCAGTGTCAGACATACTAGTGAACTGTTATTGATGATCCATGCTCCAAGATAAATAATGAACTTAAGTAAATACATGCACCAAATGAACCAAAATGAAGGACAAACCACTGAATGCCAAGTTAGAGAAAACAAGAAATGAAGGAAACACACCATCAAGTAAAGCCATTCTGGTTAAGAGAGTGATCCACCAGAAATCTGAAGGCACTCTACACATAACAGGATAAACAAACTTGGCCATTGGGGGCCAAAAGGAAATATGAACCAGACGGTAGTCAGATTTAAAAATGAATAAACAGTGCTAAGAGATAGTAAACAAGAATCCCAAGCCCAGCAAAGTGGAAGGAGCTCTGGGGCGATTATAAGAAGAGAACGTACAACTTCAAACCAACAGCCTGAAGCCAGAATAATCAACACTCTCACCCGAACCCTGAGAGGGCACATCTGTAAATAGAAGAAAAAACTATCTATGAAATAAGAAGCATGATTCCTACAGAAGTATGAACCAAGACTCACCACCAAAAGAGGTAGTCAATATGGTAGTAAGTGATAGAACCACTGGAGGAGGTTGGTTGATTTAATGTTTTATGGCACACAGCAGCCAGGTTATCTGTGCCAAACATCTGCTAAAAAGTTAAAAGAAAATTTAGTAAAATTCATAAAAGAAAATTAAGGTAAAACAAAACAAAGTTGAAAAAACATAAATAGCATAAAACCAATGCTTATATCTAGTCTACAACGTTAAGAGAAAAACTACAATAATTCAAGTTGCAAAGAATTTTCTATAGCGTAACTGTAATTATCAAAACTCGCCATGAGGACTAACAGGAAAGTTCAAAAACCACCGTCAGTCACCTGAAGTTGGCCTTTCCAGTCCTGGTTCCGAGTTATTTGACGTTATGGCCATTTTCAAAAAGGAAAGTAATAAAAAGGTTTTAAAAGACGTGTAGCAAAATTATAATAATAACTCGCCAGGATGACTAACAGGTAGTTCAAACAGCAGTGTTAGTCACCTAAAGTTGGCCTTTCCAGCCCTGGTTTAGAGTTATTTAATGCTTCGGCCAGTTTCTAATTTCAAATTGAACTAGATGAACTGTGAATTTTAAAAGGGAGCCACATTAAAAATGTGTAATGTATAAAGTTAAAAAACTTAAATGGCATTAAAAAACTAGAAACATTACCAAGGTGAACAGTGTCACCATCACCAATAACACTGTCTAATGTAATAGACAAACCTTGGAACAAAACATGTTTAAAATGGTACCGCCGTTGAGAGTCGTAACAACCACAAGAAAGTAAAATGTGGCTTATTGTGTTCTGAGTGTTACACAAACTACACACTGCTGCATCAATTCCACATAAAAGAAAACGATGAGTTAAAAATCTGTGACTAATGCATAGTCTAATTAGAACAACTTCCTCTTTTCGATCCTTACGGAAGCAAAACGGCCAAAGTCCAATATAGGGTTTTAGTTGGAAAAGCTTATTTTCGCGTTGTTTACTCCAAGTCGACTGCAAGCCGGCACGGAGCCGAGCCTAGAATACAGAACCATAGTCCATGTATGGGACAGGCACAGTAGTGATAGTGCCAGAGCTGCGGTGTCGGCGAGCTCGTTCCCGCGAATACCAACGTGGCCTGGTATCCAGAAAAACTGGATAGAAGTAGATGTTAAAGAGAAATGAACCAGTCAGTTTTGAATATCGGCGACAACAAAGTGTGAACCAACGTGAAGCGATTCCATTGCCAGCAGAGAACTAATGATCCAGGGCAACAGAAATGGCGTACAGTTCAACAGTGAACACAGAAGCTGTAGAGGGGATTCTGCACACAACCACCGAACCACAACAAACCATGACAGAACCCACACAGTCACCTGATTTCGAACCATCTGTATAAATAGGAATGAAAGGATAGTTCGAAAGATGTTCAGCAAATAGCAGACAGTATTTCCAATCAGAGTGTCTGCTTTTCTCAGATGACTTAAAGATAGGTCACACATTTGGGGACTGTAAGAAGCCATGATAGGACGGGCTGACCAGTGGATACAACAATGTTATCCAAGGACAAACACAATTCATCCAACTGCACCTGGATATGAAAGCCAAAACGAACAATGGCAAACCATCTGTTCTGAAAAAGCATGGCCCACCGAAGAAGGAAAACACAACCCCAGGTGGCATGCTTTGGTAAGGAACGAAGTTTCGAAGTATATAGTAAAGACAGTTGCAAACGGCAGAGGTGCAAAGAAGGTTTGTGAGACTATGTATAAGCTCTGTACTGGGGAAGTGCAGAAAGTCCCAGTGCAGAGCCGAAGTCCTTGATGATGAATAGAGTCCAGCATCTTTAAGGCCGAGAGTCTGGCAGAGCCATAGACCAGTGATCCATAATCGAGTATTGATTGAATAAGAGCACGATATATCTTTAGCATAAAACATCGATCTGCTCCCCAAGTGGTGGAAGAGGGGACACAGAGGATTTTCAGTGCTCTTGTACATTTTGACCCATAGCTGCTTGATGTGTGGTATAAAGGACAGCTTAGGGTCAAAGATGAGCTCCAAGAACTTTGTATCAGGGACCACAGGCAGCACAACTTCACCGATACGGAGTTCAGGATCAGAGTGAATACCACTTTGATGGCAAAAATGCGTGCAAAGAGTTTTAGAGAGAGAAAAGTTAAAGAAGCCATTTGCTGTTGTCCATTTCAGTAAACGATTGAGGGCTGTCTATAGCTGCTGCTCAATATATCTCATGTTTGACGAATGACATGAGATGTGAAAGTCGTCGACATAGAGCCCGGTTATAACAGTGAGAGGGAATTATTCAGTGAGGGCATTAATTTTTATACTGAAAAGTGTGACACTCAGAACACAGCCTCGAGTGACTCCAAGTTCCTGTCGAAAAGAACGGGAAAGTGTTGAACCTATACGAACTTGAAATCTCCTGTCCATTAACAAATTTTTAATAAAAATGGGTTTCAAGTCGAATTAGGTGGTTCATGGTGAAGCGCTGTCGACGGAACTCACACTGGGTGGGCGAGAGGAAGTTGTATGATTCATGGAACCAAACAAGATGAGCATTAACCATCCTCTCTAAGGTCTTACAGAGACAGCTCGTCAAAGCAACTGGACGGTAGTTTGAAGGAATCTTGAGATCCTTTCCAGGCTTGTTTGTTTGTTTTTGAATTTCGCACAAAGCTACTGGAGAGCTATCTGTGCTATCCGTCCCTAATTTAGCAGTGTAAGACTAGAGGGACAGTCATCACCACCCACCGCCAACTCTTGGGCTACTCTTTTACCAACGAATAGTGGGATTGACCTTTACATTATAACGCCCCCACGGCTGAAAGGGCGAGCATGTTTGGCTCGACGGGGATGTGAACCCGCGACCCTCAGATTACGAGTCGCACGCCTTAACATGCTTGGCCATGCCGGGCCTCCTTCCCAGGCTTGGGGAAAGGTAGGGCAATAGCCTGGCACAAGGCATCAGGAAAAACATTCTCCTGCAAGATCTGGTTAAAAATAATGAAAAGGATAGTAAAAGAAGCAGGAGATAGATGGCACAGCATCTCATAGTATATATCATCAGGTCCAACCGATGTACTGCCAGTCCGATGAAGGGCCAGTTTGAGTTCCACCAGTGTAAAGGGACGCTTATAGTCATAAACACAATCAGCTCAAAAGGAAAAAGATTATTGCTCTGCCCGAGTCTTGACGGGTAAGAAGATGGATGAAGAAGCAGAAAAACTAGATACCTGCGAAAAGGTTTCACCTAGAGTATCGGCAGTGATCTGGGTATCAGCTACTTCCTGGCCACCAGAGAGCAAGATCAAGAGAAGGACAGAATTATTTTGCTCACTGACCTTTCGAATCTTGTCCCATATGACTTTGGGACTGGTGGTAGAAGATATGACAGTTGTGAACTTAATCTAAGATTGCTTCTGGCTTTGAAATCTTACTCACTGAGCACATGCATGGGCGCAGTTGAAAGTGATGCAGTTCGAGAGTGTTGGATATCTACAGAAAGTATCCCAGGCCAGATTCTGAGCCTTCCACCATGGATGAAGATATAATGTAAAACGTGTCGAGGTGTTAGGAATACATTGAGCTGCTGCTTGTATAATCCAGTCAGTCACTGCTGCCACACAGCCGTCTATTGATGGCTTACAGACAATGGCAGGATCAGGTTCTGTGAGAGCAGTGAAAGATGGTCAGTTTGCCTGATCCAGCTTCCACCGGGACACGTAGGTCGGGTGGCATTGACCATGTCCAATTTCTCTCAAGATTATTGGGAAATAATCACTGCCTCGTGGATTACTGTCAACCATCCATGAAAAATGGGAAAATAATGAAGGGAAGCAAATTGAGAGATCAACAGCAGTAAAGTACTGACTAGGTGCATGGAAATAAGTAGAAGAACCAGCATTGAAAAGAGAAAGGTTGCAATCAGAGTGAATACGCTCTATAGAGCGACCCCTTCCTATCAATATCAGCACTTCTCCAGAGGGTATTATGTCCATTAAAGTCCCCAGGATTAAAAAGGGAGACGGCAACTGCTCAATGAGAGCATGAAGGTCTGATTGATCATATGTCTCTCCAGACGAAATGGTAAAGAGAACAAACAGTGATGGTATGACCCAAGGAAACACGGATGGCTACAGCCATCAAGGGTGTGTCGAGTGGCAAAGACAGGGTGGGGACATGCTGATCAACCAGCAGTGCCACCCCTCTATTCACTCATCCATCACACAACCTGTCATTTCTGTTCAAAGAAAATTGCCGAAAGGTGACTGCATCGGAAGGTTTCAGAAACGTTTCTTGTAAGGAAAGACATACATAATGGTAGGAAGCAATCAGTGTTTTGAAGTCATCCAGATTAGAACGTAAACATCGACAGTTCCATTGTATAAGGGTGAACATTTTTATATATGTGTAGGCGAATTGGGTGGAGAACCTTTCTGTTTACGACCACATCTTTTTCTTTACTGTCCTAATTTGAGGGAGGTTTATCGACCTCCATGGATCTTGACCTGGGTCGATTAGGCAGGTTTTTGTTGTTAAAAGGGGATTCCAGTGACTGAAGACGTGAACGAATGATTGTTTTGCATCTTGGAGTGAGAGAAGAAGATTTATCTGAGGAAATGCCTGTACCTGAAAGCAAAGGATGTGAATCTTCGGGTTTATTGGAATGTATGTAAGGGACAGAGATAGGGGTTGAAGTTGATTCAACGTTTTTAACCATAGAGGTCAAAAGACTTTTCATTTGTTTAGAGAACCATTCTTTTGGAGGCACAGAGAGATATGTCTGCACTCCCACTGTAGTTGTGGAACGAAGTGCAGCAGCATACGTCCGAGATGAGGTGGTGGATAGCAATTTTCGAGCCTCAGGATTAGTAATGTTATGAATCGTTTTTAAACACTGCACCTCGTTTTCTTCATTCCATTTAGTGTAAGAACGAAAGTAGGACAGGTGAGAGCCATTGCAATTGATGCAATGAGGGTCCGTTTCACACTCGTAGGTATCAAGGGACTTTGCTGCTGGAATGAGCACACATCAAGGAACCACGATATGACGTCTTCAAGTGACAAAACTGCTGACACTGGAAACATTGGAGAGGGCTGTACTCTGCAATTAAAATAACCTGCCTTGATGGTGGCAGGCAGACGTGGTGAAGTAAATGTAAGAATGAGGACATTGGTCAGCATCATAATTCCATCTTTGGGAGTGGATATACGCCTCACTGCAAAAATTCCTTGAATGGGGAAACCAGTGAGGAAATCCGACTCTGGGATGTTCTTCAAATCCCTCTCAAAAATAACTCCTCGTGATGAATTCAAAGGTGTAATCTCAATAGGTATATCACTGATTGCCTTTGAATGCAAGAGGAAATCTCTGTGTTGAGATATGGATGTTTCCACCAATATATCACCAGATCGAAGCTTCTTTACTGACTTTGGAGAGCCAGCAAATCCCTCTAGTCACTTCTGAATGAAAAAGGAGACATTTGCTCTAAAGGTTTGTCTGAAAGTGAATGCAATATGAGAAAATAAGGCACGACAGGTGTTACAGATGTTGAAGATTGCTGCTCAGAATCTTCAAGACGCGGTCGTTTACCTATGGACTATTTTTCAATATGATATTAAGATTTTTAATTGGAGCATCCATAATAAAGAAATGGAAATTTCGGTGCCCACTTACCCCACTCACCATGGAGCCCTACGAAGGGACACACTACAATGTCAAACAAGGACACTGCAGCAATGCCAGGGTTTCGTGAGCACTATACCCAAACACCAGCATCAGGTACAGTGTCCACAACACTGGTTGAGAACATCCAACAGTAATACTTGGTTGACCCTAACCCGAGTTGACCAGCCGATTGATACAAGGGAAGCCACCCCAAGGCCGCCCGTCTACAGAAATTCAAGGCCAAAGTGGTGTGTTTGAGTTGAACCTCTCAACTACCAGGATCCTCTTATCTCCTTCACGGGTTGTCACGCACGTCAATCACGTGGGTGGATGTTTAGATCCCAGAGGAGGTAAATTGAAAGAGCAGGACCTTTCCTGGGATGTCCCCTCTCCATGTACAGGAATCCACACCGAGGGGCACTGGAGGAGAAAGGAAGGGGACAAACATGATATACCATATAGCCAGTACCAGAAAATAGAACAAAGAGGAGAAGGCTATGTCGACTTCTAAGAGTGGCTAAGAGTCCTTCAAGAACGAGGGGCAGAGAATACCAACCCACTTAGTATTGTCAATAAGGAGCTAATGAGTATGACAGGCCAATGCTGGCTTGAAATATTGAGAAGAAAACAGTCGTCCTATGAAAAGGGAAAGTGTAATCTCAGAACACAAAGAAGCCAAAGACGGAAAGTGCCAAACTCATTCCAAAGCAAAAGGCATAGAATCAGTACATAATCCTATGATGGACAAATTAAAGAAAAGGACAAAAACATCCTGACATGGAATATGGAGATAAACATTAGGGATTTCATTCATATACATATAAAGACCCTTATCAAAGAGTCACTGAAAGGATGATAGGATGCCCTGGTGAGCTTAGGGGCACAAACAGTTGGAGTGATATAGGAGAAATTACCAACCAGTTCTTAGTTCCCAGTTCATTTGGGAACCCAAAACACTAGGGAGGTCTAAAAGCCTGTTGAATGAGAAGGGATCAACTGACAAAGAAACATGCTTGTGTGACTAGGGACTCTGAGGATGAAGAATAACAGGCAAGTTAGGCCCAGGAAGAGGAATAAAGGGACAAAAGAACGAGACACCATTTAGATATATAAGGGCTACATTAATGAAGAGTTAACAGGTGAACTCTCATAGGCAACCTCTAGAACTGATTTTGGTAAGCCTTACTTCATTAGGAGAAACAATAAACTATAGAATAGTGAGAAGAAGGAAAAGCAAAGACAAAGATGGAAAGGTCTGGTAGACAAAAAAATAATAGCACACATTGTGTAGACTAAAAAATCAGGAGTTGAAAAATGTTGAATCGAATAGACTGGAGATACTAAGGGCTATAAAAACATGATAGATATGTAACATCACAAAAATGGGACTATATATATGATCTGTAGAAATGGTCCATGAAATAAAGCATCATGACAAAAAAAAAACTATGGTTGCAGTACCAGAGCTGAAGATTACAGGTGGACAAGTGGGAAAGTTAAGATGGAGAAGACATATAGGGATCCCAATCAAACCCTTCTGGGATCTCTATATGAATCTCAGACAGAAGTCCAAATGAGAGGAACTGCCATACTCAGTGTGAGAAATTAAAGATGGGAAAGCAGTATTCCTGTGAACCAAAGAAGAATTTGAGAATATGTCCGACAAAGCAGTAAAATACATCCAGTATATGTGGGTCCATTAAGAACATCCCATACTATGGAGAGAGAGCAACTTAACCTGAATACTTGTGGGGTACAAGGGAAACTAATGCAGTTTTCCAAAATGAGGAGTGTAGGGAGAGCCACTTGTGTTACATTAGCATGTTAAGCTCCTATTGATTAACAAGTGATGCATGAGGGACATGTTGAAATCTTTAATTCCAACAGGGTGGGTCCATAAGATAACGTTCACAATTAGAGAGCAGCACTAAATGAGAATAGCTCATCTTGTGAGAGAGAGGTATGTATCTTACTTGAAACAAAAGTTGAGCAAGTCAACTATAATACATTGTATATGTTATTATTTATGACTATACACTTATTAGTAAGATGTAAATATCACATATATTTACATTATACTTAATACTGAAAATTAATTGTTCAAACTAAATTATTTATTTTCAAATAATTTCAAAAACAGTACTTTTACTATTGATGGTTAGCTTCTGTAAGTTACTAAATTTAGGAGTTAGTAAACACAGTTTATTGGTTCATTCACTTTATACAGTGATACAAAATACTAAACGTGTATTGACAATACTCCGTTTTTTAATACTTGATGGGTCATCTATATTTCAGTCACTGTACAATTCTTGTGTACTTTTTATTCAGTTGGACATTATTAATTGATTATTGAAAGTTTTAACAAACGTATTACACCATTTAATACAAGTCTCCACATAGGTATTCTATTAGCAACATGTGTAAGTAAAATCACAAACTCAAAATAAGACTGTTGACACACATACTGAAACAGTTATTTACAAAATTATGTAAAATATGGGACTTGAAAAGCATTTTGAAACATATATTTACAAAACTTTGAGATCTGAATCCATTAAATACGGGATAAGCTTTCATACAACTTTTGTACATTATGCTTATACACCATTTCATTTCAATATACAAGATTTTTAATATAGTTTGTTAAAAAATTAGTGTAAATTTTTTTCTTTCACTGAGTTCACCATACTTTATGCCAAAAACATTTATCTTCACTGCTCAATAAAATTAAATTGTGCTGACAGCAATCAGCCAAAAGTTCAGATAGGGTCAGTCAGAAAATATAACTTATTTTAATAATTCACCATCAATCAATGTAAGTGCACACTGTTTGAACTAAAGGTCAAATGTCAGGTAATTACATGTCTAGATTAGTTTTTTATAATATAGTACACAACACGAATAGAAGTTCCTGACAGTTATGTCTGAGCAACTAATACAAGTCTCAATTTATGTTTCTTATACAAAATTCACATTATACCCAATATGTTATCATTAACATATGTAAGTAAAATCATAGACTTAAGTGTTATACATATTCAATAATTTATTAATAAAACTTCATGATACATTAATATACTATTTATGAAAACATGTTAGTTTAAAAAGTACTAAACTATAGCTCAATGTAATGATATCAGTAATAAGTAATATTCTTTCCATTTTTTCTATATTTGTCCTTGATGGTCTCTAGATACTTAATTACCAGTATCATTTACACACACAAAAATGATGTGTACATTATCAATAGATTGCTGATGCATCCCAGCTAATGGCATGTTTAGAAAGCCAGCTTTACCTCCTGCATAAAGCTAAGTAATGTGTTTGTCTAAGGTTAAAACATTGCTTGTTTTTGCAAGGTGATTGGCTGCCTTGATGAGTATAATTAATGACATAATTGTTCTTTGATACATTGTTCCATTCTACAAAGTTTCATCGATGTAATTGTTCCATGGTGCTATGATACTTGATGATGGAAGGTGTGACATTATAGTTCAAGTGTTACTTAACAGGATTTCTTGTATATATCTGTTACACTTGAACTATAATGTCACACCTTCCATCATCAAGTATCATAGCACCATGGAACAATTACGTCGATGAAACTTTGTAGAATGGAACAATCTATCAAAGAACAATTATGTCATTAATTCTACTCATCAAGGCAGCCAATCATCTTGCAGTGTCTGAACGATCACTCTTACTACTAAGATGTGATTTAAAAAAAAAATGTTTGCAGTTTTAAGAGCTATCATAAAGGGCATCTGCAGAAATACTGCTTTTTTAAATGACCAACTTTACCAAAAACACCTAGAATTTCCTAAAATGGTTACTCTCAATGATTGGAACAGATTTGACTGTGCCAACTGGTTTAGATCAACCAACAATGAGTAAAAGAAAGAATCAACAAAATCAACAAATGTAAGAAGTTTAAAGAAAACTAGAATGAAGAGGTGATAAATTTTTAATGTTGATTTTTCTGCTTCAGTTTTGAGTACCCTGAGTGAACTATTAACTGGTAATTAGATTTCTGTGTTAAATGTAGGTTTATACTTTACTGCCAAAGTTAGAATATTATCTATGGATCAAATTATTGCTACCACATAATCCAACAATAATTCTTTAAAGTTGAATATCAGTGAAGCAGAAAAACCAAAATTAACATACACTCTAGAGTCAAGACTTTCAACATATAAGGACATAAAACTAAAACCCAACCTTAAGAAATGAAGTAAATGCCATAAAAGAATTAAGATATAATAAGATAAAAAAAAACACCAAGATCATATGCATAGACACAAGTTTCAGGTACCTATTTTAAGATGCCATCAATTTGAAATGAGTTCCATAATTCTTTATGACAAAACTGTTTTTCACCAAACCAAAACTAAAGAGGCTTTAGAAACTACAGAAATTATGAAAGCAGGCAATCTCTCACTAAACTGTGATAATGGTCCTAGCAACATCAGTCATATTTAGCTTAGTTTATCTACTGCTCATACACTTGATCAGCCTTGACTTTTAAACATAATCCTGTCACTTAATTACATCATTTTCTTTACATTAAACCCATTTATATTTTATCTTTGTACCTGTATATAAATTCTACATCAACTAGTTAAACATCATACCTAAGACAAATCAATGTTGTGTTCAAACTTGCAGTATATTGCTTCATAAATTAATCACTTCATTATCATTATAAATGGTTGTTAGCCAACTTATATTAGTATAATGCACTCTCTTACCGAAGTACTCTGTTTAATTGTTTATCTTTTTAACTCCTATCTTTTTCAGGTTTATCATCTTACTTTTCTTCAGAAGTAGAATAGAACAAAATTCTATAAAATGTAGATTTATAACAGATGGGGATTTTATTACCAAGTTTTATTCTTAATTAATTTTTATATGTTTAACTGTCTTTTGTTTAGTTTCTTTTATAACAAATCAAAAGAGTTTGCTGCTGAAGAAACTGTTATTTGGTTATTCATAACAAGTAGAAAACTTTCTTTTCAATCTTATTAAAAATTCAGTAGCAGAGAAAAATGTTGCACGAAACAAGTTTTACTTTAGAAATAATTTGTATAAAATTACAAGTTTTTAGTTGCATCCTAGTGTATGAAATATGAAAACAACAACTTGTAATTCAACAACAAAATTGAACAAACTTTTTTTTGCTTCTCATGTGAGGTGTTTTTTGCAGTTACAAACGTCTAGCAACATATATACTATACATTGGAGTTTGAAAATTACACACAAAAGGCTAATAAAGACAAAGACACATTTAAGAATTTTTTCAATGCTACACGTTTAGAAACCTAATGCTTTTCCATGCGTTTTGTTTGTTGAAGTTTGTTAAAATTTACTTGAGTGCCAATTGTACTAGCTATCTCTAGTTCTGAAGTTACATCAGAAAAAAAACAATAGCCAGTCAACACAACACACTGCTAACTCTTTGGCTTTTCTTTATCAATGAATAGTGAGACTGACTGTCTTGTTACAGCACTCCAGTGACTGGAAAGGCAAGCATTTCCAGTCATAAGTTTTGATCTTGCTTCCTGATGAGAGTAAGTCAAGTGTCCTATCTATCACACAATCTATATAATGGCCAGTAATGCTTAAAATGGTTCATTTAAGGGTGTATAATACATTCCTCAACCTTGTTTTGATCCCTTTAATATTGGAGGATTTAAACACAAGAAACCATTGTGCATTTTTTCTTTATTTTTTATTATTTTCACCATCTTCCACTTGATATTCAGACTGAAAATTACATACTACCTTAAGATGCTATAAATACAGATGTAAAATTAATGGGTGCTATTTGGATGAAATGGTTATCTAAACTTTTTAACAATATTTATTTAATTTCAAGTACTTTATCAGATATTATTTCAATTGGCACTGGCTTTGGATTTTTTTGTTAATTAACAAGTCCAGTAGCAGGTATCAGCAATTTATTTTAAACAACAGAATCAACAATACAGATTTTTCTGATGAAATATACAAACACAATTGGTTTAAATAAAAATATATACATACAAATTGGTATGCTATTTGTACATGCTTAAACAAGGTTCTGTGAGACATCTAAAAAAACAGCAGCTCAGTCATTTACACTATTAGAAAAATAATAAAAATGTTAATTTAAATCAACAGTTTACTTGAAACTAGATATGATAAAATTAATTTTATATTTCAAAACAGTCAAAAGGAAGAAAATAACCCATTTAAAACACTCTTTCTTGAAGAAATGATTATGAATGTTAACTGTAGTGCAAATATTTTTACAAGTAATTAAAATTCAAGATTCTAAAATAAGAGTCTGTCACGAGAAAACAGAAATACTGAGATTTTTCTTATTTAATACTCATAACATGCATTATTTTGAAAAAAAAAGCAAGATAAAAGAAAATATTTGTGAATGCACCATTAAAAATATATATATGCATTATATTTTTAACATTAAAGCAAACTGTATGTGACTATTAAACATTTCCTTTTACTTATTAATATTAGATGGATTAAACTTGAACTGTGTTTAGTAATAATGAAATAAGAATAAAGAAATTACTTCCCCAACCCTGTTAAAACACCATTATGGTTTAGTATGAAAATTTAATACACACTAGCTATGACAGTGTTTAGAGCAGAATTAGAAGTGATACATCTAAGCAATTATTCATTTTTGTTTTCATAAGTCTGTAAGAAAAATGACAGAATATCCTCAAGCTGTTAACATTAACATATTATAAGCCAGTAAACAAAACTGAGTTATAAGTTACATGAAAATGTATGAATAACTTAAGACTTACTTACGGGTAACAAACAACTTGCAAAATCCTGTAATGTTGGTATGTCAAGAAAAAACAAATGTGAGCTGATACTTAAGTATTTAATATAGTTATATAAATAGCATAAAAAGCACAAAATAAAAACATCTAGTCTCCTCTTGAAAAAAAGTTTGTCTTTATAAGACATAATATTTATATATAAACTGCTAAATGTTAAGTGATACCTAATTATCTGATGCAACAAAAGTCACAGCCAATGCTTTGTTTAGTATCCGAAATGAACTACCACTTTTGATAAATATTCAAAATTTAACACCCTAGTATCGTTAAATGGAATTAGAAATAAACATAAACCTAATATATTACATCTTGTGCAAAATTAAAAAATTTGAGCCTATTGTCTCAATAAGTTTAACACACTAGTTTACTGTCAAGAAATTTAAAAAATTAAAACTGTCTTAAAGAATAAATTTAAATATAGCAATTTATTATGTATACAAGTAATGTGATATTTAACATACCAGTGTTTTAACAGATGGTTAGATTTAAGCAAGTAGTATTTCAATGAAGGATTTAAAACTTAGTTTTAATGGTCAAATATTCAGTGAGATACGAGCTGGATTTACTGGAATATACTGATGGTTGAATTATGTAACAAAAGAGAATGTAACACAATGCAAACCAATTTTTATAATTTGTGTTGAATTATAATAATACAAGAAAGGTGAAGACAATTTCTTGAAAAATTAATAAGGATTAAGATTTAAATTGCTTAAAAACTTCTGTGCTTGGTTTGATAAAATGCATTTAATTTCTTGGTTAAGATGCTGGAAAATTCCAATCTGATCCTCTGAGAAAGAACTAAGCATAAGAGGGAAAAAAACAGTATAATTAATAAAAATGGGGTACTTCATGTTTTATATCAGATAACAATACGAGGTAAATTTCCTAATTTACAAAAAATAAATACCTATTTTATTCCTTTATAATTATTTACTGAAAAGAAATACTGGAAAACATTCCAAATGTTACAAATAAAAATGAACATAACTTTTGGGATCACCATGTGCCCTTGACTTACCAAGAGATAACATTTTCATTATCTGAAAATGCATTTTCAGTACACCTCTCTTCATAAATTAACCATTCTTCCCACACCTTTTATTGAGGTTTTGCACATAACACTGGCTTTGAGCTACCTCCCAACTAAATCATGTGTTTTGATAAGAACTGTACTAGTACATGATGTAATCATCATGTGGCAATAACCCTCCACCAGTAGGAAGGTCACAAAATCTATCATGCATAGTAGATCCCTATAAGCACTTCCACTTAAAATTAACTTCATCCTTAGATGAAATACAGATAGTGGGGGGGGGGGGGGAGAGAGAGAGAAAAGAGAAAAAAGGTGATAATGTGTGCAGAGGAAAGTACCTATCAGAAATAAATTTTCAGTTAAGAAAAATGCTAACCTTTGGAACAATACACCTACCTCTCTCCAAGTAATAGGTAAAACCCCCATACAGATGTGATGGAAGGGCCAATGCAAAATAAAATAGAGGAATTCCATAACAAGAAGGTGCTCAAAGGGGAAGTATGTGGAGTGTCACACCCAACAGAAGAAACTTACTAGAGAGGCAACACTCATCAGAGACCTCATTCTTCTCAAACAGGATATACTCTTTTCCTAGAAAGAAGCAGGAAAGGAAGAAGGCAAAAATTAAACATGCCACAGGGATGGGTCAAAATAAATAAAGCTTTTTCATATAACAAAATAGATGGGCATAAGATGTAGCATGACTGGGACAATGATCACTTCCTATGGATTGGTATGCATTCTGTTGTAAAATTTACTCACCATACATAAATAAATTGGGAATAAAGTCCTTTTCTGTCTCCTGAGAAGAATGCTTTGCCCTATTTGGCTTATACAAACCACCAAAAAATTAGCATAAAATACAATAGGGATGACCTGCCCTATACTTATATGGGCACCTCGGCCTTTCTTCCTACCTTACTTGGAATATCTCAGGAGGGACTGCACAATCACTAAGGAATTAACCAAGTCAACCACCCTGGAATGGACAGGGAGGGGATGCCAGACCCAATCAGTCTTAAATACCACAAAGGTCTTCTACTGGAGAAAAAGAAAATTAATTTGTAAAGATGGAAATGAGCAGGCATTATTCTAAGGCTGGGTTTTCCGTGATAGTCCTTGGAAAGTACCTCGTCTCAACAGGGTGTATGGATTTAACACTTTTTTACCCCTGATTTAATTTGAATTTGGGAAAATAAATATACACTGTGAGGTAACATGGGCCACTAGGTTGACTCCAAGATGAAGATGAGATGGGCAACAAAATAAATGAGGTACTTACCCCATTAAAACTGGCAAGTAAACAGAAAAATGATGAAAAGTTAAAGTAGTAATCAAAGATGGAGATGAAACTGCTAGATAAAGAAGTGAAAGAAAACAAATTGGGTGTTGTTCACCTCTCTATCTATGATATTTCATCCAATGATTGCTAAAAAAAAAAAACAGATTATAACAAAGAGCAAATCTGATGAAAAGTAATGTAACAAAATCTGAGAGTGAAATTTTTTAGGGAAGAACACACAATACAGATGAAACGAACCCAATTGGTAAGATTAGTGATTTGAAAGACCCTGGATGAGGGGAGGTCATTCAGAAACAATAGATGGTTGCAGGAATCCCAAAAGAGAGCTGTGCAAGAAAGAGGTCTTGAAGGAAAGGTGAGAATGAACAAGTAGCCAGGAATTCAAACAGAGTCTAGGTGAGTGTGTAAAAACCACATGAAGGCCAATCAGGCAAAGTAGCTAGATGAAAGAAAGTAGGTCAGGAGGAGAAAACAGAATTATGGCAAGGTTGCATGATGTACACCAACAATCTCTAGTCAAGTAGCCTGGTACAGAAATCTGAGAGACAAGTAACTGAAGGATGGTACAAATGTAGAAAGTGTTTGATAAACCAGTGGCAATAACAATGGTTACACTGAAAGGATGAATTGAGTGGTATAAAAATTAACAAAGAAATACGAGAAATAGCTGTTGAGGAAGGAATGAAAAATGTCATGCATAACACAACACTCCAGGTAGAAACAATAATATAGAAGGTTGGAGTAACAGGAACCTTGATGGGAAGGAACAAAAGTAACTGAAGGAGTTCAAGGGATCCCAAGTAAGATTCCATTAGTTGAACAACATCCACTTAAAAAATGACATACACATGTCCCAAAGAAATAAGGGTTTTCATAGAAGCCCAAGTTTCCAAAACCAACAGAACTTTGTATGCAGAAGAAACAGAGGGAGAACAAAAGGCATGGGAAATAGAAAACTCCTCTAACACAGACAAAGTGGAAAAGTTAGGCTTGGCTGAGGTAAGTGTTTATAAAAAAATACCCAAGTGGACAAGATATTGGGTAGAAATGAGGAAAGAATTCCAGGGTAAAATGGGGAAAGCACAAGAAATTGATCCTTCTCATTACCTCAGGATCCCACTGCCAGTCAGTACATCTGAGGCTGTTCAGACTCTTCTTTCACAGCACACTATTTCTTCTGTCAACCAGCCTTCTCCAAACTTTTTACTCTGTGCTTTTTGTTGTTTCAAAAAAAGATAAAAAACTGGCATCCTGAAGTAACAAGAAGAATAATGGGATGGGAGACAAAGAAGGAGGTGAAAGAAAGTGAAGAAAAAGTCCAAATGACAAAACCTTGATCACCCACAGATTGGGAGTTAACTCCCATCACAGCTGAACAAAATCAGATAAATGCATCCCTACTGGGCCAAAATCCACCTGATAGTAACTGGAACTGTTGGTGAGAATAAGCATGATGGTGAGACAAACAATGAACTGATGTATACCCAAAAAAAGATACACACAGAGTATAAGAGGATGCATGACAGGAATCAGGTACAGAAGAAGGTATGAAAGCTGGCCAAGACAAATGAGCAATCAAGAAAGAAGGGACTGAGTGTGGCCTCAGATTCCACATAACTCCAAACATTCAAAAAAATCTCCAAAAGCATACCTATGGAAGCCATTTTGAGGTCACAAAGACATGTGGAAGGTAGACAAACAGCAGAAGGTAAAGGAGGATAATTACAGCAACGTGGAGTTAATGAAGGAATGGTTATTCTCAGAGAGCACCTCAGGGGATTGATGAAGAGCCTTAAAAGGATACGTGTGGAATAAAAGTACAGTAGAAGAGATGTAAAGGTAAAACAAAGTCATGAAAACTGGACATGGGATAAAATAAACAGGATTATCAGGATTTGCTCCCCAAGAAGGTAAAAATGATTCCAGTTTTTGGAACTCAAGAAAAGGATGATAAACTAATGCATAATCATTAGAAGCTAGTGGTGAGCAAGGCACGGTGGCACCAACCCTCAAACAAAAAGCTAAGCATGTACCCTGATATCTGGAAAAAGAGAGAAGACAAAGTAATTGGTCAATGCAGTGTCATGTAACAAACCTGAGAAATCATGTCCAAGAAGGCTGAGGGAGGCCTGGCTGAATTCTCAAAAGAAGTACAACATAGGTAGGAGGTGTAAAAAGGCTGTCAAAATTCTCCTTGTCATGAACATATCTTCAAGAGGAACAGGAGTAACCTGAACTTTGTTGGGAGAAGAGTGTAGACCCATGAAAAGTTCAATCTCCTTACAATTAATACTAAAAAAAATCATTAGCCAAGACCCTTTGACCTGAAGCCTAAGAAAAGACATTCAAAGCAATAGGAAAAGAAGATAAAGTGGTGACACAAAAAATTCTAAATTCATGACTGACTGTTAAAAATGAAAGTAAAAGCAAAAAGGCAAGCCAAGGTAACTGGACTTGGCCAAATATTGCAGTGAGCAAACTGGAGAAACTTAATAGAAATGGAAAAGCATTACTTTGCAAAAAAAATTATTGTGTGAAAACAGCAAAATTTCAAAATATCTACATCACACAACTGGCTAACAACAAGCAATGGTTAGGTAAGGTTGAATAGAAAAATCACATGCATCAAAACAGTGTGTTGCACTCCTATTAGTGGAGGGTTGTTGCATGATTGTTTACACGTGAAGACACAGTGAACCACACTGTTTGTGGAGTAGGTGGGAGTCTCAAATCTTAAGGCATGAAAAAATTGTGAATAAAAGAGAATAGCCATTATGTGAAAGAAGGTAACGTATTGTTTTGGACACATATAGTTTGTTTGTTTGTTTTTAATTTCGGCAAAGCTACTCAAGGGCTATCTGCACTAGCAATCCCTAATTTAGTAGTGTAAGACTAGAGGGAAGGCAGCTAGTCATCACCACCCACCACCAACTCTCGGACTACTCTTTTACCAATGAATAGTTGGATTGACCATCACATTATAACACCCCCACAGCTGAAAGGGTGAGCAAGTTTGGTGCAATGGGGATTCAAACCTGCGACCCTCAGATTATGAACCGAACACCTTAACCCACCTGGCCATGCTGGGCCTGGACACATATAGAAACCATTTGCTACATGAAACTCTGTGAAGTACAGCTAAGGGTATATATTGATTAGCAAGGTTAAAAAACAAGTGAAAGGTAAGCCCTACCATAGATTATAGTTTACTACTGTTCAGAAATTATCAAAAATGAGAAATGGATTTATACATCTCATGAATTATAATACTAATGATTACTAAATCAATCACAAAGATTGCATGAAGTCTTTTGAAATTGAAGAGGAAAATTAAACACATATGTTAATGCCAGTGCTGAGTTTAAGAATAAAGTTAATTTTGATTGCACATGCTTATGGAGTTCTACTGTGCTTAGAAGATGTGTCACCCTCCTATTGGTAGAGGGTTACAGCCACACAACAATTACAACATGTCCTAGTGAAGTTCACATCAAAACACATTATTTAAGTGCAACATAGTTTAAGGTTAGTGGGGTGCACAAAATATCAACAACATGCATGATAAATAGGTACTGTATGCAGACAGATAACTAGATTATTTTTTAATTCTTTATTGTATATGCATAACCGTTGCTATAGTTTGTGATTTACAATATTGTTGGGGAGTTTTGTTTAATGTTTTAGTACTAGATTGAAATAAGATTGGAAATTTACTCAAGAATGCTCAAAATTTTCAAGTTCTGCCTTTGAATTGGAATATTTTTATAAAGGTTGGGTGAATGATGGCAATGTGATGGCAGTTTTAAATATCCACATCTTTGAAAGTTGTTAAAGTAGAATTATTGTACAACTCTGAAATACAATTGAAGATGGAATGCTTATGTAATCACTTATTAATAGCTGATCATAATTATAACACAGTTGAAAAAACAAAATTACACAATAGCACATTATATATTTTGTTTAGGAATTAAATTGCAAAAAATAGTCCTGGGATGGTATTGTAAGCTACTTCTTCAATAATGAAAGAAAAAAAAACAGCTACTCTATACTCAAAGACAAGTTGCTTAAAATGGACTAAATGTTTTATCAGTTGAACACAAGACACCATATGCTCTTAAATAAAACATACTGTTCAAATAATGCACATGAGTTAAAGGCACAGAAGTATGTTTCACTATTTGGAACTACTGTATTTATTATCAATACCAGGAATATATAAGACAAGTTCAATGACATACCAATAGATAAAAAAATGTCTGAAACATGTTAAGAACAAGAATATATTTCTTGTCATTTGTAAATACAGTTTTCACAATTCTTCACTGTTTCTTCACAATACACATCAATCCACATTTTCTGCTACTGCATAAATGCACAGTTGTAGAAAATTAGTTTAACAGATATTGAAAAATACACTTTCTCGTCAAGTATTATAAAAAACAACATATCAGACAAAAAAACTGATGTGTGTATATATGTATATATAAATATACACACATACACACACACAAATCTGAGCATAAAATAGATGCATGTGTGTGTGCATGTGTATAGTACAAAAATATTTTTCTTTATCTTTCAAAAAAAGTCAGTTATCCATCAATTTGTCATCTAAAATGATCTGTCAACCTATACCAAGTGTACCACAAAAACCTAAAAATAATTTATTGTGGCTGAAGGAAGATTTCTTTGTAAATTTTAATCTTATCAAACTACATACTTTATACATTTTACTTATTTATATGTACAGTGGACACTTAAGTAACAGTTTAAATGTGGGACATTTTAATGTATTTTTAAAAATATTAGAATACACAAGTTTAAAGATGATACAATCACTCCTCTGAATCAGCTCCAAAAAAGAAAAGTTTGGTAACTGAGATTTCATAGCAATAACTTTACATTCGAGATAGTAGTGAATAACAGCCATATCTTTAGAATTCTTCCCTAATATTAACAACATGGAATAATTCATTTTTTCAACAAATACAAAATGATAACTGTCGATCTAATAAAACTAGTACAAAACATCTTCAGTTTGATGAATTACAGGTTTTTATTATTCAAACTAAAACTGGTGATAGTATTGCATGCAATGTTATTGCTAAATACTCAGATCTTTATAGAAACATATTTTGACTTTATCTGTTGTCAACATCTTGAAGAATGAACCAGAGATTTCCTCTCAGTAGTACTTTTTGGTCTTGCAGCATGAGTTATAGTATGTTTAGGGTTACGTTTAACAGTAGATACTTCAGTTTGTGAGGAATTACTATCAATATCACTGCCATCTGAACTTAAACTCTCGATAACATCATTGCTTTCTGTTTTCCTACTGGTAGTATCAGCTGAGTGAGACAGGAGGCCTCCATGAAGAGTGGCATCACTGTGTGTCACAGTATCAGCTGAGTGTGATAGCAGACCTCCTTGAAGAGTAACATCACTATGTGTCACAGTGTCACTTGAGTGTGACAGCAAACCTCCCTGAAGACTGGCATCACCATATGTCACAGCATCAGCCGAGTGTGACAGAAGACCTCCTTGAAGAGTGACATCATTGTGTGGCACAGTAGAAATAGATACTGTTTGTGTTTGAGGGTCACTAACTCCCTGAGAATCAGATAAACTTTCTTCTTGGACCTTTCCATACTTTTGTCTAGAATCATGCCATTGAGATGGAACAAAGGAGGGATAAACTCGTAATGAAGGCAGATTAAGCTCCCCTTTTTTCCTTTGACTTGGGCAGGTTATTTCTGTTACCGATCCCCCATCACCATCATCTCGTACCTCTTTAGCCACTAAATTATTATCAGCTATACTTATTCCTTTTAACAGCATTTCTATGTGTGAACCTGATGTTTGACAATTAGTACTTGTTCGTCTTTTAGCTTCTGATCTTGATGGACTATGGCTCTTCTTTCTATGAGATCGTGCTGCTGTTGAATGCTTAGGGGGCACAGGTGGCTTAGATTTAAGCTGAAATTTTTTACCTGTCCCTCCAGGAGGAGAACTAAAAACAGAGTCATATTCATGGTAGTCATGTGATTGGGACTCACTGTCTCTATGTTCATTGAGACCATGATCACATGCTGCCGTTAAAATTTTTGATAATGAAGGAGCTAAGCCTAATCCTACTCTACGATCATGATATACATCTGAAATGACTGGATCACGGCTGAGCTGTCTGAGTTGGGTATTAAAGATGTGATTTTGAATAGATCTCTCTTCCAGAGTTTCTCCCCGTCCCACTGTAGTTTCTTCCATAGAACGCACAGAATAGATGACAGAACTTGAATCCTGTTTTTTTGAGAAGCTAGCTGGTACTGAAACTTCTAACACATTAGCAGTAAATGATTCATCATTAGATTCACCTGCTAAGGTAGAACTGAAAATAGATGAATCATGAAGCTGACTCTTTACTTCAAACAAGGGCTGAAGTGCATTTAACTTTGTTCCTACCCAACCAAGTCTACTTGTTCCTAAAATATCTGGAAAGGTACATTGTAAATTAAAATCATTAGGATCAGAATCACTACACTGTGACTCCATCCCTGATATATGCTGTAGTTTTTCAGATTTTAAGGTACTGTTAGAGATTTCTCTTTGATAGCAGCCAACAGTAGAGGCAGAATGAGTTCTCAGAAGAACACCTTCCCTGCAGATGTTTTGTCTTTGCACTGTAGACTGACCACCCTCCCAGTCTGTCACAGAACCAGCTGATGAGGAGCTGTCTGGTCGTTTAGAAAGTCCTTCCCCTGTTGGGCTGTCTTCACTGTACATAGATTTTATGTGGTTTTGGTGAGCCAGAGCAATTGCTACACGAGGACTGGGCTGAGGTGAAGATTTTTGTGGTTGTATTCCTGCTAAATAAGGTTTGGAAACAGGATCTACTGGGCTGGGAGTAAAAGTGTCACTATCACGATTTTTCTGATCATTCCCACTATTACTTGTGTGACCATCAGGTTCACCTCTAGTGCGTACATAGTTGGTAAAAGCTCCTGTTCTCTGACCAATGATTGGTCCTTGTCTTCTCAGGGGAAATGGAAGAGATGGAATGGTGGGAGGAGGAGATTCAACTGCTTCACAGTCAAGGCTTTCCATTGAACTGGAATCTTCAATAGGAAGAGTCTTAGCAGCTTCTTGAGTGTCTGTAGAATGAAAAAAGTTAACTTTCTATTTATGCTATGTAGTATCATACAACCGTTTTTATATTACAGTAACACTCTACAGGAATTACGTATAAATGTATTTAAATCATTCTTTCAAATATATTACTGTATCTTTTATGGATAATGTTTAAATTCATGTAAAGTCAGTTTTACATCTAGTCATAATAAACACCTGTGAACTTTCTAAGTTAATGCTGCACTACATTATTAATGTACCGTTAAAAAACTTTAACAGCATACTGTTGAAACTACATTAATAGGGTACTATTAAATCCACCTTAATGGTGTATTGCTAAAGTCACATTAATAACGTACTGCTAAAGCCACATTAATATTATATTGTTAAAAGCCAAATTACTGTAGTACTGCAAAAAACACATTAATAGGGTACTATTAAAACCACATTAATAGGGTACTATTAAAACCACATTAATAAAGCACTACTACGGCCACATCAATGTTGTGCTGCTAAAACCATATTAATATTGTGCTGCTAAAACCACATTACTATTGTAATGCTAATCCCATGTTAGTATTGCACTACTAACATCACATTAATAATGTACTGTTCAAGTTATTTTAATACTCTTGTCCCAGTGATCCCAGTTAAGAGTAGAAAAAATAACAGATAAAATATAAAGTGCTACTGAAAATAAATATCTGAAATCTATCTAGGAGGTTTTAGAAATTAAATGTATGAAATCTGACATTTTTGAGATTAAGTATTTTAATCTTGACATGAAAATCACTTTGCACTTGGATTATTCATAGCCTATACTTGATATATTCAAAAGCAAATCTGTTTTTAGTTTATTAAAATACTTCCCTCAGAAATATGCTTTTTCTATGTGAGAGCCTTATTATGTTTACTGAAAGGCTGTCAAATTTTGTGAAGATATACATACTATATTAAAAGTTATTAAAATCAAAACTATAAAGACTTTAAACAAGTACAAAGACTTCATGTGGTTGGTCAAAATGATTGAGACTACGTTGACAGAGTTAAAAGTATACTGCTAAAATATATGTTAATATTGTACTCCTAAAGCGATATTAATAAGGTTACGCTAAAGCCATGTTATTGTTCCACTGTTACAGCAATATTAATATCGTAATCTTAAATACAAGATAATACTGTACTTCTAAAACTATTTTGCAGCATACTGCTAAAACCACATTAATATTATACTACTAAAGTCAAATTAATATTGAACTTCTAAAACCACATTAATATTGTGCTATTAAAACTATTTTATTAGTGTACTGCTAAGATAAAAAATATTTCTGCAATGCTACTACTCAAGTATGAAAAAACTCAAATACAAGTAAATACCACTTGATCTAAAAACATAAACAACAAACACAAAATATAAACAAAGAACTTACCAAAAACAGCCAACAGAGCTTGTAGTGCAAACTGTATGATCCTTCTATTTGCCTGTTTTCCCATTCTTAAGGTCACTTGGTCTCTTCCAACTTCCATCAGATCAAAACCTACAATGCAGATTCATGATGTTATCTAACTAATTTATAATCAAATGGTGGTACCAGGAGAAATACAAGCTGAATCTGCCAACACATTTAAACACAAACTATATTAGAGAAACCATTCTACTTTGGTACATTTAAATTTTCTAGTTTTTATACAAAAAAATTATAATTATAATAAATATAATTAGACTTAAAATATAACAATTTTTATAATTAATTTTTGATAGAACTGACACTAGGTTATTTTTAACCTTGAAAGAGAAATCTTCCACCTTTTTGAAGCTTACCAAGTGATGCCAAAAGCTCATGACAACCAGGAACACTCCATAATTTAACACTCACAGGACATTCCACATTTTCAAGTTCAGGGTCTTTTTTATTCAGTTGATTCATCACTTTACGCATCTGTGTGAGAAATTTATTTTCATACATCACCAACCAATTGGATAAATGTTTTACTTTCTTTCCAGCCAAGAAAATTCTGGTAACAGATTTCACGTTTATTGTAAACTATTTATATTTTCAATTATTAGTCTATCATGAAGTTTTGAAGATAAATGTGTAGTTTACTCACCAATTCTATTATGTCTTCTGCATAAACTGGGCTGGTCAAGAGTTTAGAGATAGCACTTAAGGACACTGCAGATAAACCTAAGACCAAAAAAAAAGGCTTTTACTTTTTTATTTCTTATTACTACTTTAATAAAGTAGTTTCTATAATTCTCTCCATTTCCTGGAATTCAAACAACTATAGAATATCATTATATTGTCTAATGAGTTCTGATGTTGAAAGAAGTTCTCCTGACTAGAGTGACAAACAAGACAGGTCTGAAATGTCTTGACTCAAAGTCTGTCAACGAATAATCAGAGGAAATGGAAGAAAAAACAACAACAATTGCAGTCAAATACAATTCTTATTAAGAATATTAGATCTATTAATGACTTTGATAATTGAAGTATTTTAGTTTCAAGTTGGTTTCTCAAATTCTGGAACAAATGCAGAATCAAGGTCAATTTCCAAACATTTTATAGTAATTATTTTGAGAAGTGTATAAAATTCACATTTGTGGATAGTTTTATTGAGTAATACTGTATGAATTAAGTTTTTCCAGTTTCTCCACAGTGACCAAATCAAAGGA